>NC_057797.1:305827576-305839624 GCF_018294505.1 Triticum aestivum
CTCTAAGTGAGAGAACTTAGGCGAGTGCTGGACTGCAGCTAAGCCCCTGAGTGGGAGGGTTGCTCTACACTCAGTAGGATTTTTTAAACACTTAGGCGAGCACTGGGCTGCAGCTAAGCCTCCGAGTGGGAGGATTTCTCTCCACTCGGTAGGATTTTTATATACTTAGGCGAGCGCCTGACTGCAGCTAAGCCTCTAAGTGAGAGAACTTAGGCGAGTACTGGACTGTAGATAAGCCCCCAAGTGGGAGGGTCGCTCTCCACTCGGTAGGATTTTTATATACTTAGGCGAGCGCCTGACTGCAGCTAAGCCTCTAAGTGAGAGAACTTAGGCGAGTACTGGACTGCAGCTAAGCCCCCGAGTGGGAGGGTCACTCTCCACTCGGTAGGATT
This sequence comes from Triticum aestivum, assembly GCF_018294505.1. Taxonomy (NCBI): domain Eukaryota; kingdom Viridiplantae; phylum Streptophyta; class Magnoliopsida; order Poales; family Poaceae; genus Triticum; species Triticum aestivum. The sequence goes on from NC_057797.1 coordinate 305,827,969, forward strand.
TTTTCAAAATTAGGCGAAACGGATTCGCAGCTAAGTCACCCACTGGGGGATTTGGTATGCAAGCAAGAGTGACAGCAATTATTGGGACGCTCTTGTATTTGGTAAAAATGAACTGTAGAAATTTTTTCTTATTACATCTCGTCTAAGGGAGAACTCAAGTGTAAAAGGGGCGGAGTAGTTCCGCATTCCAAGCTCGTGGCTCGTCGGTCTGGTGATCAACATTGTAGAGGTGATATGCTCCATTGTGGAGGACTCTGGTGACGATGAAGGGACCTTCCCAAGTAGGAGCAAGTTTGTGTGGTTTCTGTTGATCCACTCGGAGGACCAAATCTCCTTCCTGGAAGGCTCGGCTCTTCACATTTCTGGCATGGAATCGACGCAAGTCTTGCTGATAGATGGTCGATCTGATCATAGCCATTTCCCTCTCCTCCTCTAGGAGGTCGACTGCGTCTTGCCGGGCTTGCTCTGCTTCGTCTTCGTTATAAAGCTCGACTCTGGGGGCATTGTGAAGTAGATCACTCGGCAGGACGGCTTCGGCTCCGTAAACCAGAAACAATGGCGTTCTTCCGGTCGATCGGTTCGGGGTGGTCCTCAGCCCCCACAAAACCGACGGAAGTTCGTCTACCCAAGCGCCTGCTGCGTGCTTGAGATCACGCATCAATCGAGGCTTCAATCCTTTGAGAATCAGACCATTTGCTCTTTCAGCTTGTCCATTCGACTGAGGATGCGCGACCGACGCGTAGTCGACGCGCGTGCCTTGCGAGGCGCAAAAAGCTCTGAACTTGTCTGAATCAAAGTTTGACCCATTGTCGGTGATGATGCTATGCGGGACCCCATATCTGAACGTCAGCCCTCTGACGAAACTGATAGCAGTGCAAGCATCGAGATTCTTGATAGGCTTGGCTTCAATCCATTTTGTGAACTTGTCGACTGCCACAAGCACATGCGTGAATCCGCTCCTGCCTGTTCTCAGTGGACCGACCATGTCCAGTCCCTAGACAGAAAAGGGCCAGACGAGTGGAATGGTCTTCAGGGCTGATGCAGGCTTGTGTGACATGTTGGAGTAGAACTGGCAACCTCCACACTTGTCGACTATCTCTTTTGCCATCTCATTTGCTCTTGGCCAGTAAAATCCTGCTCGGTATGCTTTAGCCACAATGGTCCGAGAGGACGCATGGTGACCACAGGTCCCCGAGTGGATACCATTAAGGATCATCTGACCCTCTTCTGGTGTTATGCATTTCTGATCGATTCCAGTCGCGCTTTCCCTATACAACTGTCCCTTTATGACTGTGAAGGCCTTGGATCGGCGGACGATCTGTCGAGCCTCTTCCTCGTCCTCCGGTAGTTCTTTCCTCAAGATATACGCGATGTATGGTACCGTCCAGTCAGGAGTGATAGCCAAGACCTCCATGACTAGGTCGACCACAGTAGGAATTTCGACTTCAGTCGGATCTGTGGCACTTTTCGGTTGCGGGGCTTCTTCTGCAAAGGGATCCTCCTGGACTGACAGCGAGCGGATGTGCTCCAAAAACACATTGCTGGGAATGGCTTCTCTCTTGGAGCCTATCTTTGCCAGATCATCTGCTGCTTGATTTTTCAGTCGGGGGATGTGATGAAGCTCTAACCCCTCGAATTTCTTTTCTAGCTTTCTTACTGCGTTGCAATAGCCAGTCATAGCCGGGCTTCTGACGTCCCACTCCTTCATCACCTAATTAACCACCAAATCTGAGTCGCCGTAGACCATGAGGCGCCGGACGCCGAGTGAAATGGCCATGCGCAACCCGTACAAGAGTGCTTCATATTCTGCTTCATTGTTGGAGGAATCGAAGTGAATCTGGAGAACGTATCTGAGCTTATCTCCTCGGCGGGAGACCAATACTACCCCAGCACCGGAACCGTTCAGCATCTTAGATCCATCGAAGAACATGGTCCAGTGCTCCGAGTGAACTTGAGTCGGGAGTTGCTGTTCAATCCACTCGGCGACGAAATCTGCAATTGCTTGGGACTTTATAGCCTTCTTTGCTTCAAACTTGATATCTAGGGGGAGGAGTTCAATAGCCCACTTAGCCACTCAACCAGTTGCATCTTTGTTGTGCAAGATCTCTGACAGCGGAGCGTCGCTGACGACTGTAATGGAATGGTCAGAGAAGTAGTGTGCAACCTTCTTCGTGGTCATGTAGATCCCATATACAAGCTTCTGGTAATGGGGATATCTTTGCTTCGAAGGGGTCAAAACTTCAGACACATAATATACTGGGCGCTGAACTCTGAAGGCCTTTCCTTCTTCTTCTCGCTCGACCGTGAGTACTGTACTAACAACTTGTCCCGTGGCCGCAATGTACAACAGCAGAGGCTCTTTACTGATTGGGGCAGCAAGCACCGGCTGGGTGGAGAGTAGAGCTTTGAGCTCTGCAAACGCTGCGTCAGCTTCTGGAGTCCACTCGAACTTGTCAGACTTCTTCATCAGTCGGTAAAGAGGCAACGCCTTTTCACCAAGACGAGAAATGAATCGACTTAGAGCGGCTAAGCAACCTGTAAGTTTCTGCACATCGTGTACACGCACAGGGCGCTTCATCCGGAGTATGGTGCTAACTTTCTCGGGATTGGCGTCGATTCCTCGTTCGGAAACGAGAAAACCAAGTAACTATCCACCTGGAACTCCGAATGTGCACTTTGATGGATTGAGCTTGATATCGTATCCCCTGAGGTTAGCAAAGGTTTCGGCAAGGTCAGTCAGTAGGTCGGAACCTTTCCGTGACTTAACCACAATATCATCCATGTATGCTTCTACGTTCCGACTGATCTGAGTGAGTAAACACTTCTGAATCATCCTCATGAATGTGGCTCCAGCATTCTTGAGGCCGAAGGGCATGGTGACATAACAGAAGCACCCAAATGGGGTGATGAAAGCCGTTTTGATCTCATTGGGTCCATACAGACGGATCTCATGGTACCCTGAATAAGCATCTAGAAAAGACAAACGCTCACACCCCCCGGTTGAGTCCACTACCTAGTCGATGCGGGGGAGAGGGAAATGATCTTTCGGGCAGGCCCGATTGATGTGTTTAAAGTCAATGCACATGCGAAGTGACTTGTCCTTTTTGGGGACCATGACTACATTGGCGAGCCACTCGGAGTGGTAAATCTCTCGGATGAACTCCGCTGCTAAGAGCCGAGCCACCTCCTCGCCAATAGCTTTCCTCTTCTAGACGGCGGACCGTCGAAGATGTTCTTTCACAGGCTTGAACTTCGGGTCGACTTGTAGGCGGTGCTCAGCCAGCCCCCTAGGAACTCCAGGCATGTCAGAAGGCTTCCATGCGAAGACGTCCCAGTTCTCACGGAGGAACTGGATGAGCGCTTCTTCCTATTTGGAGTCGAGCGTCGTCGAGATGTGAGTCGGAGCAGCGTTGGGGTCAGTCGGGTGAATGTGAGCTGGCTTAGTTTCACCGGATGACTGAAAAGCGGATTCTGAAGCAGGCTTCTTGGCTCGTAGCAATTCACTCGGATCAGCAGTCTTCTGGTACTCTTGTAGCTCAACAACTGCCATCTGAGCGTCAGCAATCTTCAATCCTTTCTGAAAACACTCTTCTGCTTTCTTCCAATTGCCGGTAACAGTGATCACACCTTTGGGGCCGGGCATCTTGAACTTGAGATACACGTAGCATGGTCGGGCCATGAAGCGTGCATAAGCTGGCCGGCCCAGAATAGCATGATAGGCACTTTGGAAGTCCACGACCTCAAATGTCAACTTTTCCCTGCGGTAATTCTTTGAATCACCGAAAACCACGTCGAGAGCAATCTGGCGGAGTGACTCGGCTTTCTTTCCAGGAATGACTCCATGGAAGCTCATGTTGCTGGCACTGAGCCTGGACATCGGAATGCCCATCCCTTTCAATGTTTTAGCATACAATATGTTCAGGCCACTGCCACCATCTATCAGGACTTTGGTCAGTCGAGTGCCTTCGACAACTGGGTCGACCACCAAAGCTTGCCTCCCAGGGGTGGCAATGTGCGTAGGGTGATCGGACCGGTCGAATGTGATGGCAGTCTGAGACCACTTCAGATAACTAGGTGTCGCCGGAGCAACCATATTCACCTCATGGTTAATGACTTTCAGTCGACTTTTGCTTTCGACATCAGCAAAAATCATCAGGGTGGAATTGATTTTGGGGTATCCGTCGTCGCTATCTTCCTTGTCCTCGACTCTGTCCGACTCTTTTTCCTTATCTTTGGGCTGTTTGCCCTGAAACTGCTGGATCAGGAGCCGGCACTGTCGAGTGGTATGCTTTGGGTAAATGAAATTACCCTCTTCATCTTTCTTGGTGTGGATGTTACATGGCAGATCCAAACCATCACTTCCATCTTGATCCTTGACTTTCTTGGGCTTCCAGGGGCCTTTGGGTTTTCCCTTGAAATTTCCCTGGGTTGCGGCCAGGGCCTCCCCAGGGGCGGCTGGCTCGGCCTTCCGCTTCTGCTTCCGACTGGAATTGCCTCCGGTTTCCTGGGCGACTGCTTTCTGCTTGCCACTCTGGAGTCGACCTTCATCTTCTCCGTTAGCGTATTTGGTGGCAATCTCCATCATCTGATTCAGGGACATTTCTCCGGTCCGACCGAACTTCAGGTTCAACTCTCTGTTCTTGACGCCTTCTTTAAAGGCACAAACTGCTTGGTGATCCGGTACGTTCTCAACTGTGTGATGCAAAGTGATCCACCTCTGGATGTAATCCCTCAGAGTTTCACTCGGCTTCTGCACGCAAGACCGCAATTCTGTAAGGCCTGCGGGTCGCTTGCATGTTCCCTCAAAGGTTGTGACAAACACTCGAGAGAGATCCTCCCAAGTGTAGATGCTGCTGGGTGCTAACTGATTCAGCCATGCTCTGGCCGAGCCCTCTAACAGGAGAGGCAAATGCTTCATAGCCACCTCATAATTACCACCGCCAATCTGTACAGCCACTCGGTAATCTTCGAGCCAAGTGTCAGGCTTAGACTCACCGGTGAACTTGCTGACTCCAGTCGCCAACCGAAAGTTGGGAGGAATCACCGCGGCCCTGATGGCTCGACTGAAACACTCTGGCCCTGAAACACGTATTCTGCTGCTAGCGGGCGCATCTCTGTTCTGGCCTTCTCGATGAGCCCTATTCCTGTCAACCAAGCCTTGAACGAGGACAAATCTCGCGTCAAAGCCTGGGTCCCTGGGGTCGACGGGAATCCTCTGTCCAATGCTATGAGGGCGCCTATCATCTCGACGTCGAGGCGCATATGACCCACTCCTCGGGGGAGGGGTTGGCACTCGACGTCGATCATCACGATCGGATCGGTGATCATACTTCTCATTCCTTCTGTACTGATCATGTCGCCACGTCCCTCACGCCTCGGGGGCGACCGCGGGCTGTGAGCCGATTGGACTGTATCTGTTGCAACGGATCGACTGTGGATCCTATTCCGCGACTGAGAAACGGCGGAATTCTGGTTTCCCGCCGCCCGGAGCAACGCTCTGATCTGTAACAAGCCCCTGCCAGCCTCCGACTGGGAGGGCTGAATCGATTCTGCTATACGGGCCGTGGCGGCCAGATTCTGAACTGGGGTTCGGTATACCTGCGTCGGCGGGAAGAGCTGGCGTCGACTGGACTCAGGAGCCTGCTGACGCGCTTGCTCGTCGAGTGCTCGCTGGAGATTCTCCAGTCGAGTGTGCTCGGCCAAATTAGCCAAGCGCGTGTCCTCCAAGGCCCGGGCCTCGGGGGACTCTCCGACGATAGGAGTGCGGAGTGCGGCCGTATTCCGGCGGCGAAGCTCCTCTCACTGTAATGACGTGAGAGGTTCGGGGAGATACTCATCGTGGGGATGTGATGGGTCGCCCCCACCCGCGCCTCCATCAGCGCGAGGGAAACTGGGAGGACTGTGCGTTCCGTCGACCGCCAGGATCTCAACCATTGGGTCGTTGTTGTCGCACTCGGATGCAGTCTCCGCGGAGCCAGTCGACAGGTCGAACAGGATGCAAAGGGATTCGTCGGGCTCGATTGCCGCGACTTGCAGGGCAGCCGACTGGCGAGCCATGGCATGCCTCACCCACCTCTGAAGTCTCAACCGACCGGAGCGCTTGCGCCGGTGGGAGACAGAGCGGGGAGACGATACGGGGGCCGACCGATACTGGGTCGACGACTGCCGCAGGAGGACGCCACGAACACATGCGCGGAAATGCGTCGCACCGCGGACGGGGAGCGCGTCGATGTCGAGTGGCGCCTCCTGAAGCCAGGCGGAGTCGTCGGCGGCGAACGTGAGCGCGCCGAGGTGGATCTCATGGCCCTCCACAAAAACTCCGCACGAAACAATGATCAAAGGGATCGGAAAAATCGCAACTTCTCCAATCAGGTGCTAAGATTCCAGCCCCACGGTGGGCGCCAACTGTCGTGGTTCTAACACTAATAGTGATGTAGGGGGGTATGTATGGAGAGGCTAGATCTCAGCTATTGGGAAATTGTAAACACACCAAGATGTACGAGTTCAGGCCCTTCGCGGAGGAAGTAACAGCCCTACGTCTCGGTGCCCAGAGGCGGTCGACTGGATTACTGGCGTGTGAATAATAGGGGTGCGAACCCTTCATACTGAGGAGGGGGGTGGCTTATATAGAGTTCGTCGGCCCCCTCCTGCCCTTAGTAATGCAGGGTTTAAGGTACATTTAAGGTTGGGCGTTACTGGTAACGCCCCTAATAAAGTGCTATAATGGCCATAAAGACTACTTGATAGCCGACCGTTTGCCTGCAGAGTGACTTTAGGTCTCCTGGCGGTCGAGTGGTTGGCTTCATGGTCGAGTGATATCTTCTTGGTCGAGTGTCTTGAACCCGTCAAGTGGGATACCTTCAAGTCGATTGAAAGGTGACTTCTTCTAGGGATGTCCTAGGGTAGGGCTTCTTGGACAGGTCTGTGCCCCTACCCTAGGTACATGGCTTCATCAGTGGGTACTTGTTCTTGATGGTTACTTCATTCAATCCTCGATAATCAACAACCATCCTTAATGATCCATCCTTCTTCTCCACTAGAAGTACTGGCGATCCCCAAGGCGAAGAACTTGGGTGAATATAACCTTTATCCAGTAACTCCTTAATCTGTTTCTTAATCTCCACCAAATCCTTTGCGGGCATCCTATATGGTCTCTTAGATATTGGCCCTGTGCCTGGCAAAAGCTCAATCAAAAACTCCATATCTCTATCCGGTGGTATGCCTGGCAACTCTTCTGGAAATACATCAGGGAAATCCTTCACTACTGGTACTTCCTCCTGCACAACTCCTGTTAGACAATTTACTTGAGTCCTCTTCGGCACATGCCGGGAAACATACTTGATCCTTCTCCCTTCTGGCGTTGTAAGCAAAATTGACTTACTGGCACATTCAATATTCCCTTCATACTTTGATAACTAATCCATGCCTAATATCACATCCAATCCTTGGGATTCCAATACTATTAGGTCCGAGGGAAAAACATAGTTACCAATCCTTAATGGTAACTGATCACACCATAGACTGGCCATATATTCTGCTCCAGGCGAGGTTACTAGCATGGGTGACCTAAGGGCTTGGGTTGGCAGTTTATACTTATCCACAAATCCCCTTGATATGTATGAATGCGATGCACCAGTATCAAAAAGAACAGGTGCAGTAAATGACTTAACCAAAAACTTACCGATTACTGCATCCGGCTGCTCTTCAACCTCCTCCATGTTAACGTGGTTCACCTATCCCCTGTTAAAAGGGTTCGGCTTCTTCCCAGAGCTTCCATTGCCATTTCCATTTTGGTCTTCAGGACATTTATTGGCATAATGTCCGGTCTTCTGGCACTTGAAACAAGTGACTTGGCTCAGGTCTCTCTTGGCTGGGTTTGATAGGTTTGTGCGGTTCTGGCCATTGCTTCCTCCATTCCCATTACCATTCTTGGTGCCGTTGTGATTGTGCGAGCTACCTCCTCCATGGGTATGCTGAAAATGTCCTCCCGGTCGAGGGGTAAAACGTGGCTTCTGCTGAGCTCCAGAATTGTACTTCCCTTGTCCATACTTCCTCTTGCGGTTCTCAATCTGCTGCTGTTTCCCTTCAAACATTAGAGCATGCTCAACTCATCATTCAGTCCTTCCAGAAACTTCTCCTGCTTAGATGCATCCGTAGCAACGTCATGTGGGGCATAACGTGCTAACTTACTAAAGTCCTCCACATACTGGCCAGCTGTCCGTCCTCCTTGGCGCAAGTTGCGAAACTCATGCTTCTTCATGGCCATAGCTCCTGCTGAAACATGGGTAGTACGGAAAGCCTGCTGGAACTGGTCCCATGTGACAGAGTCGACAGGGAAAGTGGCTGTGAAATTCTCCCACCATGATGCTGCGGGTCCTTCAAGCTGATGTGCGGCAAACTTCACCTTTTCCGCATCTGTGCATCTTGTTGTGGTCAATTCCCTTGCTGTCTTGCGGAGCCAATCATCTGCTACTATCAGCTCGGTGCTACTGGAAAACACCGGCATATTCAGCCTAAGAAAACGGGCTAACTGATCAACAGTTGGTGGTGGTGGTGGTGGTGGGTTGTTGTTGTTCCCCTGATTTTGATTCTAGACTAGCAACTGCATCAATGTGTTCTGCTGCTGGATCAACTGGGTGAGCTCCGGTGGGAAGGTAAATCCGGGGTCACGTCTCGGAGGCATCTGAGGGTTAAGAAAAGATGAGATTTAAGAATAGAGAGGGGTCAAGAGAGAAAACACTACCCATATGCACATGAGGCAAAAACAAACAATTCACTTCATTCAATCAATCAAACAGGGGCATAAAATCGATCTACTATATTTACATGGTGGACTACTACTACTGACGGGGTGGTCTACTAGAAATATTCTTCGGTTGTATACTCCATGATATCTGCTCCAGCTTCATCAACATAGTCATCATCGCTATCATCTGGATCCGAGTCGGTGTTGTCGATGACGATGTAGTCTTTCGGGCGAATCTCCTTAGGTTCTTCGTCTTCTTCTACTAGTGTAGGGCCTCCCATAAATATTCCAATCTTCATTGTTAGGTCGGCATTCTTGTCCACTAATACTTCGATTTCCTCTTCATAATCTTCACGTGTAGCCTTCAGTTCTTCCTCCAATTCCTTGATTCTTGTCCTCGCTTTCTTTAGATCTATCATGTCGGCGCACATCTGGTTCTCCTGACATCGAATGTGTTGGTTTAACTCCTATATAAAAGCTGCAATTGATCTATCCTTCCTGGTGCTGATCATCTCCCAGTGCTCATCTCGGCACCCACAAATCTGGTAGATAGTATCCTTGATATCATTGCGGTAAACTTCTCCAATGCGTCCCATGGCGATGTGAGCTGCCATGCTCTTTCATAGATTCCAAGTTGGTGCATCAAAAGAAAACTCTATGGGCTTAGTGACTGGCATGAACGTCCTTCCTGGAACTTGAACTTGAATCATCCAGCGCTCCTCTTCAGGTAAAGTGGCGTTGTAGGTTCCGGTGAAGCTTGGTACTCCTATGTTTAGATATCTAGTGACTTCCTTCAAGTGACGTCCAAAGGGTGTATCTTCATACGGTTGCGTGAACTTGTTCCTTGCATCCGCCATCCTAAAAGAGTAGAAAAGATGAGAAGTCAGAATGAGAAGAGAGTGAGTAGTGATCTAGGTCTTTTAGCTTAGTGGTCGTGTCCTACAGTCAGCGTGTGCTCTGATACCATCTTGTAGCGACCAGACCTCAAATGGTCCAATCTCTGTGCTCAGGTGTCATCCCTGGATCAGTAATGCTGACACCACACAGTACTTGAAGGATTTATAACAGAGTAGCAATCACACACTTATTACATCGAGTGTCTCAAAAGAGAACTTATTACAATAAATATGGCCTAAGGCCATCTAATAACAATAACAGCGGAAGGCTTGGAAGATAAGTGAGTCCATCAACTCCAACGGTATCACTGAGTATAGAACCATGACCTAAAGGCACCTTAATCGTCGTCTGAAAAGTCTGCAACATGAACGTTGCAGCCCGAAACGGGTCAGCACATGGAATATGCAGGAAATGTAACACATAGAGAGTAATGGAAGATATAGGCTATACTACATGCATATTTGGCTGGTGGAAAGCTCTATGGTTACAGTTTTGCATAAAGCCAATTTTTGCCTACTGCAAAGGAATAAAGTTATTTAACTATCATTGTAGTTGTTAAACATTGAGAATGGTTGACAACATTCTCAATCCCAATTAAGCATCATCATTAAACAAACCGAACAAAATTAATTAGAGTAACATGATGAGATTCACATGATAATCCAGATACTAGATACTCAAAATGTCCATAATCGGGGACACGGCTAACCATGATTAGTTTATACACTCTGCAGAGGTTTGCGCACTTTTCCCCACAAGACTCGATCTCCTCCGTTAGATTTCTCGCACTGCAGGTTGTTTGAGAAACGGATGACCGAGACATAGTCTTTCAGAAACGCTAGCACCTTACGATGGGTAGACCCTACCACCTACATCCCCTACATCTGCTAGTCTACCACTATAAGAGTTCGCACGACTTAGTCAACTATGCTAGAGCCCATAGTAGTTTGTGGCTGCACACGGAAGTTTCTAGCATGAATAATCTCATGATCCCTTTGGGCCTGGGTGGCGGTCCAAAAGAAAAATAGGCAATCGCTGGAATACCCAGGTGCCTCAATCCACCCAGATGTGTATTTAAGTTGCCACCTTAGATAAACCATTAATTTAACAATCTCACATCTGTCATGGATACACTCACCCAATCCACGTCTACTAGCATAGCATCGCAAATGTAGAAGTAACTCCCAAAGGTTTGATAATAAACAAGTAATAGGTACTACCTCAACTACTTCCAAAACCCACAATTTAATTAGATCCTAATCAATGCAATGTGTAACGATTGATCTAATGCAACAAAACTGGGTAGTAGGAGGTATGATCAAAGTGTTACTTGCCTTGCTGATGATCCGGGAAACCTAGCGATTTGAAGTAGCAAGCGGCGCACTCCAGGTACTCTATCGCAAACAAACAAGCATACAATAAGTACTCAACTAATGCACAGGTAAACCTCGAATAAGAGATCTAACCAGAAAGTTTAACCTAAGAACTCCGGTTGGCAAAAAGAATCGAATCGAACGAAGCAACGAAAGACAAACGACAAAAGAAACAGGCTCCGTTTACTATTCTGGATCTAGGGAAATTTTTACAGGGGCAAAAACTTGTTTGAGTTGGTTAAATGGAAAGAGGGTTTCGAGACGAAACTCCAGGCGCTTGAATCGCCTGACTCCGATAAACGAGTGAAAATTTATATTAGAACGAAAATCGGATCAGGAATCGCGATCAGAAAAATCGCGGATTTAATCCGAGAAAAAGAAAAATGACGAACAGATTAACGAATGAACGTTCGTTATCTGGATCTAAACGATGAAGGCGTTTGTTAAAACGAACGAACGAGCGAACACTCGCTAATTAACTAAACCGAAAAACCGATCTAACGAAAAAAACAGATCAAATTTAAAAAAATGATCGATTTTCTTCATGAAAACCAAGGCAATGGCGTCTACCTCGGCGGCGGCGGCGCTGCTCCGGTGAACGGCGGCGAGGGGCGGCGGCGGGGCAGCGGCGAGGGGCAGC
>NC_057797.1:305840038-305857482 GCF_018294505.1 Triticum aestivum
CGGTGGGGCTAGGGTTAGGGCAGCGGGGCTGCTTGGGCTGTCCCGGGCCTCGGGCGGCGCTACTTAAAGCCCCGGCCAGGTGGAGTCCTCGCCGGTTATGGCCCAAAGTCGGTTTGGACCTTTTTTTTAAATAATAACACTCGGGAAAAAACAAAAGAAATACTAAATGGACTCCAAAAATTCCGAAATAAAATTTCCCTAGCTTCTAAAATCAAGCCGCACAGGATGAACATTTATTTGGGTCCTAAATGCAATTTTGGAAACGCGCATTTTTCCTAAATTCAAATAAAATAGCAAATAAAAACAAAATAAAACCTTATTTGATTTTATTATTAAATTCTCAATATTTCTTTATTTTGGGAAAGTCATTTTATTCCCTCTCTCATATTTTTGTAATAGAAATAATTGAAGATAAAATAAATAAAATCAAATGATTCTATTTTCAAAATTTGAGAAAACTCAAATATGAAAATAACAAAATCCCCAACTCTCTCCGAGGGTCCTTGAGTTGCGTAGAATTTTCTAGGATCAGCCAAAATGCAATAAAATATGATATGCAATAATGATCTAGTGTATAACATTCCAAATTGAAAATTTGGGATGTTACAGCTAACATGCGAAGTAAATAAACACATAGGGTCTACATACACAATTTATCTTAGGCACTCCAATAGTACGTCCACTACACATTCATGCATTTCACATCTTCCTACATCTACGGAAACCAACAAAAGGGTTAACATAAATTGCCTCTCTCTCTCTCCTCCTTGATTTTTATGGTGGTGGGCCCCTCCCTCCCCCCAATTTACAATCAACAGCTCACACTTTTCACATTACATTAATTACGTAACTGGTATTACGTAGGTGTAGCATTACTCGTCCTAAAAAACCCAACTAAGCCAACCTCCCAGCATATCGCGCGGGAAAATACCCGGCCGCGCTCTTTTAGTCAGGATTACCGGATTACTAGTAGTAGTATAGATGGATCGGGCGAAGCAACAAGTTTTTTTTTTGAGGCGGAGAAGCACCAAGTTTAAAAGGAAAAAAGGAGGTACACTCACAGCACCCCTGTCGCGGTCGGCCAAGTAGCCAATAATATTCCCCAACCCCCTCCCCCCGCCCCCCTCCACTCCATTCGCTCCGCCAAAGCTGCCCTCCACGCCGCTTTGATACGTCGGCGCCGAAGTTTGTCAAGGGGACGCACGGCGATCCTCTCGCCCCCACAGTACGCTCTCATAGACTGCCATCCTCTAGCCGCGCCACCACCACTGGCGACGTTCTTGTGGAGACGCACGGCGGTCAGCGCCGCCACCGCTGGCGACGTTCGTGTCGAGACGCACAATAGTCAGCTTCTCCCACGGTACATGCATTCTAGACTGAGGCCCCGTGCATGTCTGTCTAGCACTGAATGTTAGAGGATAGACGCTGTTAATCTCACTGTTTGCCGAAGTAGTTTACAGTCAATATGCTCTGCTTAAGAAGCTTCCTTGCCCTGTTCTGCACTCAATCTGCTTAGCTGAGATGGCATGCTAAGCCCGATTAGTTGCTAAAATATACTGCCATATATTTATTGTGACGTAGATTGCCATGGTCTAGTAGCCATCTGTTAGGTGAAATACCTCTAAACCATTTTATACTCGATCTTTGTTGCTGAGATGGCCTTCAATAGTTTGATGGTTGTGTGCTCGGCCTCATTGACTGCTGAAACAGCCTGCCATAATTTAGCACTCAAATATGTTTGCTGAATTAGCTTTACATATGTTTCATTACTTAGATCTGCTCATCCAAATATCTTGCCATAGCTTTAGACATCGACCTAGGTATTTTTTTCTGGACTTCATAAAAAAGCATATATGTTTTTCCTGTAATATCTAGTAGAAGAACTAATTTGTATGTCTAACAGATGGACAGGACTTGTATAACTTCTGCTGGAAGATTCTCCGCTGCATATATCGAGGGGGTTGAAAACTTCATGAACTTTATTGGAGTTGCGTACGGTGGTCCGAAATCAGATGTGCTCGGCCGTTGTAGCAGTTATATGAATTCGGTTACAAGACCCCAATCGACTGTGCACAATCATCTACACTTCTATGGGATGTCGGTCACATATACTAGGTGGGTTCATCATGGTGGAGTTGTGAACATCAATGTTATTGACTATGTGGAAGCATTAGATCACCATCTTGATCTCCCTAATGCTCAGGCGGAAGAGGAGGAGGAGGTGGTGGTGTTGGAGCTAGTGAGTTTGACCAACATTGAAACAATGCTATGAAATGCTTGTGCATTTTGTGAACTTTCACCTGCGGAAGAAAAACGGTGGGCCCGCATGTTGGAACAAAACAATGTGGCTGTCACCCAAGGAAATAAGTTGTCAGTATTCTCAGCTATGGTCACCTTTCTTCAGGTGAAGACATCTGAGTGGATGACCAACAAATCATTCTATGCGATGTTGGCTGCTTTTCGCAAATCTTACCCAGATGCATCTGAGCTGCCACACACTTATAGTAAAATGAAGAATTTACTTCATGCAGTTGGAATTGGATATGATATAATCCATGTTTGTAAGAATAATTGTGTTCCATTCCGGAAGGATTATGCCAACTTAAGTGAATGCCCTAAATGCAAATCATCAAGATGGAAAGATGGCGATGCTGTGAAGAGGATTCCTCATAATGTTCTGAGACATTTTCCAATTATACCAAGATTGCAGAGGTTGTTTCATGATGTTGAAACAAGAGAGGATGTACTATGGCATTCTAGGATCCAGGAGTACAAAGATCAGAATGTAATGAGCCATCCATCTCATGGTAGTGACTGGAAAAGCTTCAATCAGAAACACAAAATGTTTGCTGCTGACATGAGAAACATTAGACTTGGCTTAGCTTCATATGGATTTAACCCATTTGGCCACGAGAGAGCACCACATATAGCATGTGGCCAGTACTTGTTGTCCCTTACAACATGCCTCCAAATGTCTGCACCAAAGAATCAAACTACATGATGGCCTTGCTCATCCCAGGTCCAAAAAGTCCTGGAAAGGATTTTGATTTGTTCATGGAGCCTCTTGTGGAGGAACTTCAACAGCTATGGAGGGGTGTTCTCACTCGAGACCTATATAGCAGCCCACCAGCTGATTTCTTTCTGCATGTTGTTATAATTTGGTGCATCCATGATTATCTGACTATGGGCACTATGTCAAGGCGCACGACACATGGTTACAATGCATGTGTTCGCTGTGACAGGAATCTGCTGTCATACGCAATACATACCAAGATCTATTACATTGGACACCGCCGTTTCCTTGTCAAGGACAAGCCGCGTCCTACAAAATACCGAAGACATGTGTTCAATGCAAAGCATGAAAACCGTGATGCGCCAAAGAGCCTCACCGCTGATGAGTTGCAACTGGAATTAGAGAAGGTCAGGCATATTGCACCAGGAAACCATCTAGGTAATGGTAGCTGGAAAAGGAAGCATGGCAGGGCAGAAGAGACATTATTGTTTACCCACAGGTCCACCTTGTGGGACTTGCAATATTGGAAAGATTTGGATCTATGGCATAATCTTGATGTGATGCACATCGAGAAAAATATATGTGACAACATTATCGGCACACTTCTTAATATTGAAGGCAAGACGAAACATACCTTAAAATCTAGGATTGATTTGACTCACATGGGTATCAGAAAGGATTTGCAGGTGGAAGATGAAGGTAAACCACGGGATATGGCACCAGCTGTGTACGTCTTGGACAAGGTAAAAAGAAAAGAATTATGCGAGGTCCTGTCATGTGTGAGATCCCCGCATGGATTTGATTCCAACCCTGAAAGGAGAGTCAGTGCAGATGGAAACAAGGTACAAGGGTTGAAAACTCATGACTGCCACGTCCTACTTCAAAGGGTTTTACCTGTTATCCATAGAGGATTGGGCCGCCCTGACTTATACAGAGTAGTTGTAGAGTTGGGATAATTCTTCAGGGAACTCTGTAGTAGATATACCAGGATAGATGCTTTGGAGCGCCTTAGAGACAAGATACCAACTATCCTATGCGACCTTGAGAAGATATATCCTCCAGCCTTCTTTGATGTGATGGAGCATTTGGTTGTTCATCTACCTGATGAGGCACTACTTAAAGGTCTAGTATAGTATGGCTGGATGTACCCTATTGAAAGGCAGCTAGGCACTTTCAAGGGCTATGTTAGGAACAGAGCTAGACCCAAGGGTTCCATTGCAGAGGCCTACATTGCTACAGAAGCGGTGACATTCTGCTCAAAATACATTGAAATAGCTTATCAGCTTAGCAAAGAGGTGGGTGAAGACAATCCTAGGCTCAATGTTTTCGATTATTCTGTTCGAGTTACAGGGAAGAGTCGACAAGAGTCCAAACCTAAAGATTTGGACAAAATGGTTTGGTATGTGTTGAATAACTCTCCTGAGATACTACCTTATATCAAGTAAGTGCTAAGTACAGCAACTTATACATCGTAATCTACTAAACTTGCAACGCATTCTTATATATTTAGATGTTTGACGCGATCACTATGTTGTGCAGCATCTACAAAAAGGAGTTACTGCCGCAAAATTCAAGAAACATTGACAAACTGTTTATGAAAGGATTTGTGAAATGGTTCAAGAGCCATGTAAGCTTTTGAATTGCACTGTCAGTTTTTTTAATATATTGAGTACATAAGATGATCAACTTGTCTATTTTCTAACCATAGGTTAAGAATATGCGGGAGGATGGGTAGGCAGTTGACGATGCCCTTTACGCACTAGCAATGGGTCCTGATACTAGGGTAAGACATTATGAATCTTGCGTTGTCAGAGATGTGCTCTACAACACCCTTGCACACGACGAAGGCAGGAATACACAAAACAGTGCCATCATGAGCACGTATACATACGGTAGAGAGACAACTAAAATGTATGCTAACATAACAGACATTGTTCTGTTGTAGTATATCTCCAGTTTCGAGGAACATCAGTGTGTGTTTCTGTTGTGCTGTTGTTGGTATAACCTGTTTTCCAGGATCGCAAAACCCAGAGCTGATGTGTAAAGACCTCGATGCGGCTATATCTCCCACGTGTCGAAGCACGACTTAGAGGCATAACCGCATTGAAAGCAATGTCGCAAGTAAGGTAATCCTCACACAACCCATGTAATACATAAGGGAAAGAGATACATAGTTGGCTTACAATCGCCACTTCACACAATTACAAGAATAAGCATTACATCATCCAAATACACTCAAGGTCCGACTACGGAACCAAAATAAAAGAAGAACCCCAAATGCAACAAGGTCCCCGATCAACCCCAACTGGGCTCCACTACTGATCAACTAGAACGAAAACAACACAAAGGACAAGGTCGTCATCGAGCTCCTCCTGAGCTTGGTTGCGTTGACTGCATGGACTCATCGGCACCTGCAAGCTGGTTTTGGAAGTATCTGTGAGTCACGGGGACTCAGCAATCTCGCACCCTCACGATCAAGACTATTTAAGCTTATGGGTAAGGTAAAGGTATGAGGTGGAGCTGCAGCAAGCGACTAGCATATATGGTGGCTAACATACGCAAATGAGAGCGAGAAGAGAAGGCAAAGCACGGTCCATAAAAGTATGATCAAGAAGTGATCCTAGAATTGTCAGGACCCCGACTCGATGTCACATCGATCTAGCCGGTAACACCTCATATCACTTTGCGGCCTCACGCACGGTATTCCCACGGGTGTCGCCTTACCTTTGCCCGGGACCGTTTGCGCCTTTTGGCTCACGTATATGATAGTGTCGCTAGCATCCATATGATAAAGAGCCCGGGCTGACATGACTAGTTGTAAACCCAAAGTGGCACAGACTTACAGGGACAGGCATCCATGACCCAGCTTCGAACGTGTCGGTCATCAGCAAATGCGTCCGGGCTGTAGCACTGGGCTAACAGGACTCCGGTAAACCGGGCTGTAGCGGGCTAACAGGACTCCGGTACTCAAAGCGTGACATTTCCCCGAAGGGACAGACACAGGAACGAAGAAGGACACATGCCGGCTAGCCTAAGTGTTCCAGAGCAGTAGCAAGCTACCATGGCTCAGCGGTAACACTAGGAGACATTTCCCGGTAAGAGAGGCTACTAAAGATAAACAACTAGATAGTCAGATCCCACACATACCAAGCATTTCAATCATACACACAATATGCTCGATATGTGCAAATACAACGAAGCATCACAACATGACTCTATGACACAAGTACTTTATTTAAGGCTCAGGGAGCCATACATATCATACACAAAGGTACGGGTCTCACGACCCAACATACAAGTCATACAGTCATACAAACCAGCAGCGGAAAAACATTGTCTGAGTACAGACAACTAGTAAAATAAAAGAGGCTTGGAAAGCCTAGCTATACTACGTGGTCCATCACAAGCTCAGGGTCACCACCTGGGTCTTTAGCCTACTCGTTGATGTCAACGTCTACATAGAACCCATCAGAAGGGGTTGCAGCGTCTTCTGTAAAAAATGTAGATTATAGCAACATGAGTACAAAGGTACTCAGCAAGACTTACATCAGATCCTACATACATGCATAGTATCAAGAAGGGTTGGTGGAGTTATTGCAGCAAGCCAGCTTTGACTCTTGGCTAGGCTATCCTACGATATTTCAATTTGAAATGGTTTTGCACACACGAGTCCACTACTCACCACTTCAATACACTACCGAGGATCCACCTCCGTCTTCCTACGGAAGAGCCATCCTCGGCACTCACACTTATCTTGAGGCTTTTAGTAGTTTCCATTTACTTGTCTATGAACTGTATAGGCAGCCAAGTAGTCCTTTACCGCGGACACGGCTATTCGAATAGATTATGATAACCCTGCAGGGGTGTACTTCTTCATACATGTTTCCACCACTTAGCGTCTGCACACGACATGTGCTCGGAAGACTTCAAGCGAAAGCCGACGTGGGTGTAGACCACGACCTACCTAAACACTTAAGCCTCTAGTCCAGGTTTATCGCCTATTCAGGTTCCATCCGCAGGGAGTCCGGCCAAGGTTTCCCATACGGCCCCGAACGATGTGAACAAGGTTCCCGAGATACCTAACGGGTATTCGGTACACCCGGCCACGTACCTACCGCATCACAGCCCACCCCTACGGTCAGCGCTGTCCACGGCCTCCAGTAGGCTACAAACACCAGAAACTACTTGCAACTCCTGGACAGAGAGCTAGGGTGAATAAGAAGTCGAGCGGGGTCATATTTCAGGGCCCAATGCATGGTAGTAGCTGTATCTTAAATCACATATACAGATCTTAGTGCTTAAGATCGGCTTCAATGAAACAACCCACCATGTACTCCTACATGGCCTCTCATCGATACCTTTACCAAATCGTGTTCACCACACCACTCTCATTACCGACATAAACATTTCACTCTAGCCCATCACCCAGATGAACCAGACCTGACACGACTCTAAGCATAGCAGGCATAGCAAGGTAGGAACAACACATACACATGGCTCAATCAACTCCTACACATGCTAGTGGGTTTCATCTAGTTACTGTGGCAATGACAGGTCATGCAGAGGAAATGGGTTCAACTACCGTAGCACACAGCAGTTTGAAACGCGTTGTCTTAATGCAGTAAAAGAGAGCAGGAGCGAGAACATGGGATTGTATCGATATGATCAAATGGTTGGTTGCTTGCCTGATGGTTCGATGCACTGATACGGTTCTTCGTTAGGGTAATCACGGTACTCCTCGGAGGCAGAACCTGTCGTAAAGGACAGCGATGCACAACATCACCAAACAATATGCGACAATATGATGCATGCATGAAACATGGCAATATGAGTGTGTTGGGCTAATGCAACTAAAACCAGAAGGGTTTGAACAAATTTGAATCAAAGATTGAAATTTCAAACTCAAACATGGCCTTTTAAAGTGCTTTTCCTTGTTCTGCTTAAAACATCAAGTTAACTTGTTTGATCATGCATGAAAATAGTACAGATGGATAGATTGGATTTTTCTGATCATTTTTCATATATAATTTGTCTAATTTGGAGTTACAGAATAAAAGTTATGAATTTTTGAAGTTTAAATAATATTCTGGAATTTCCTGATTAAATTTAAATCCAGAAATTATAATTACTGCGCCAGCATGACGTCAGCATGACGTCAGTGGTCAACTGCAGCTGGCTGGAGTCAAACCTGACGTGTGGGGTCCACACGTCAGTGACAGGGGGTTAAACAGGGTTAGTTTAATCCTAATTAGGGGTTAGTGGCGCTGGGGGCCCACTGTCAGTGTCAGGGGTTAACCATTAGTGGTTAGCACTAATCCTAATTAGCTACAGGGATGGGCCCACCTGTCAGGGACTCAGGGGGTGTCCTGCCGTGGTCAAAGTGGGTCAAACCCACCGGCGACATGACGCCGGCGAGGCCCGAGACGGCGGCGCGACGCGGGATCGCGCTACAGGGCACGGGCAAGGCCGTGCTTGGGCTCGTTGGAGAGCCCTTGCTCCCGCGCGTCGAACGATGGCTGTGGCTAGGCCTGGGGTGGCCGGAGTCGACGGCGGCGAGCTCGGCTGCGGCCGCCGGAGTTCGGGTGCGGTCGGGATCGGTGTTGCAGGGGGTTTGGGGAGGCGTTAGTGTGTGCTGCGTGATCCTAGTGAGGTGTGGAGCACGATAGTGTGCTCGGTTGGGTGCTACGGTGACCGTGGCCACGACGGCGACATCGCCGGCGGCGTGGAGCTCTCGGCCAAGGTGGGGCTAGGGCCTAGAGGTCGGGAGAGACCAGGGGAGAAGGGGGAAACGATCCGGGGGCTCACCGCGGAGCTGCAGGGATGGTTAGCGGGCTCGGGGACGCGCTGGAGACGACGAATTCGACGGCGTCGATGGTCGGAGCCCGAAGAGGGGAACGGCGACGTGGCGGCGATGCAGGGCTTCCGGGGACCCGTGGAGCGGTGGGGAGGAAGAGGGGGTCGAGGCGGATCTCCTGAGCTAGTCGGGGGAGCGAGGGGTGGCCGGAGACGACTGCTATGGCGAACGGCGGCGACGATGGTGTTCGGCCGTGTGAGAGAGAGAGCGAGGGAGAGGAGGGAAGAGCCGGGGGAGAGTGAGAGAGAGCAGGGGGGATCGGGACGGCCTGCGGGAGTTGTCCATGCGGCCAGGAGCTCGTCGGCAAGCAGGAGGTGGCCGCGCGGCCGTGCGCGTGCGAGCACGCAGCAGCTTCGGGGCGAGGGGAGGAAGACGACGGAGGGCTGCAGTGGTGGGCTGGGCCGCCTGCTGGCTGGGCCGGCCAGCTGGCTGGGCTGCACAGGGAGGAGCCCAGGTAAGCTTCTCCCTTTTAATTATTTTCTGTTTTCTAATTTCTGACATTTGTTTTGATTTAAATAAAATATTAAATCATTTTATTTCCTTATGCCAATTTTTGCAGGAGCTAGATATATTATTCCAGAGCTCCTTTATAAATGGCATAATATTTGGACATATATTAATATATATAAATAATATATTTCCAAAGCAAATAATTATGCATTAATTCCAAATGCCCAAAATAAATACCTATGAGCTCTTGAAAATATTGGTTTGATTTTTATCTCTGTCCAATATTTTCAGAGAGCAACATGAGCATTTTCTTGGACCTTTTTGGAGAAATTTTTATTTGGATCATTTTCAAAAATGATTCTGAGGGTTTCACAGATCCCCATTTCAAGTTTCTGATGAAAGAGGAAACATGATGCAACACTCTAATGCATGGCTAGCTAGGATGTGACAACTCACCCCCACTCAAAAGAATCTCGTCCCGAGATTTGGGTTCCTCCGGGAAGAAGGCGGGATACTCGAGTCGAAGACGATCCTCCCTTTCCCAAGTTGCTTCATCCTCAGAATGGTGCGACCATTGTACTTTGAGAAACTTGATGTTATGACGTCGAGTGGTACGTTCGGCCTGATCGAGGATACGAATGGGGTACTCTCGATATGTAAGATTATCTTGGAGATCAAGCGTTTCGTGGTCCACTTCACGGATAGGATCCGAGAAGCAACGCCTGAGTTGAGAAACGTGGAAGACATCGTGGACTCTGGAGAGGTGCGGAGGTAGTTCCAACTGGTAGGCAACTTCTCCTCGTTTGGCGAGAATGCGAAAAGGTCCAATGTAACGAGGAGCCAATTTGCCTTTGATACCGAAACGATGGGTTCCCTTCAGAGGGGTGACCCGAAGATAAGCCTTCTCGTCAACCTCGAAAGTCATAGCCTTATGTTTTCGGTCATATTGACTCTTTTGACGAGATTGGGCTGTTTTCAACTTTTCACGAACGATGCGAACTTGTTCTTCTGCTTCCTGAATAATATCCGGGCCAAAGAATTGTCTTTCCCCGGTCTCTGACCAGTTAAGGGGTGTTCGACACCATCGTCCATAGAGAACTTCAAAAGGGGCTTTACCCAAGCTAGATTGATAGCTGTTGTTGTAAGCGAATTCGGCAAATGGAAGGCACTTCTCCCAGTCCATTCCGAAAGAGATAACAGAGGCTCGAAGCATGTCTTCTAGAATCTGGTTGACGCGTTCCACTTGACCAGTCGACTGAGGGTGGAAAGCGGTGCTAAAGGAGAGGCGGGTTCCCATAGCATTCTGAAAACTTTCCCAAAATCGAGAGGTGAAAAGACTTCCTCGATCCGAGTTGATTTCCAAAGGAACACCATGGAGGGACACTATTCGGGAGATGTATAAGTCTGCCAGCTGGCTAGCGGTTATACTCTCACGAACAGGCAAGAAATGAGCTACTTTGGAAAGACGATCGACCACGACGAAAATAGCATTATTCCCTCTCTTGGTCCTGGGGAAACCGGTAATGAAATCCATACCAATTTTATCCCATTTCCATTCAGGAATAGCTAAGGGTTGAAGGGTGCCAGCAGGCCGTTGGTGCTCTGCTTTTACATGACGACAGACGTCGCAATTAGCGATAAACTGAGCAATTTCTCTCTTCATCCTAGTCCACCAGAACCTCTGGCGTAGGTCCTGATACATCTTAGTACTACCGGGATGAATGGTGAGAGGAGATTCATGAGCTTCTTTAAGGATCAATTGCCGTAGATGCTGGTTCTTGGGAACCACTAGACGGTTCTCAAAGTACACAACACCATGATCATTTGTGGAGAAACAACTAGCACCTCCGCTAGCAATGTTCTCTTTGATTTTAGATATTCCCTTATCTCGCCTTTGGGCAGCGATGATTTGATCTGTAAGAGTAGGTTTTGCTACCAAGGTGGAAAGAAAACCTTGAGGTACAATGTGAAGGTTAAGCTTCCGAAATTCCTCATGGAGGAGCGGTTAACTTTGTTGTAACATCAGGTTGTTACAATAAGATTTACGACTTAGCGCATCAGCCATGACGTTGGCTTTCCCTGGGGTGTAGGTTATTCCTAAGTCGAAGTCTGTGATCAATTCAACCCAACGTCTCTGCCTGAGATTCAAATCCGGTTGGGTGAAAATGTACTTCAGACTTTGGTGATTAGTGAATATTTCGCAACGATTACCGAGGAGGTAATGTCGCCAGGTCTTAAGTGCATAGACTACGGCTGCAAGCTCTAGATCATGAGTAGGATAATTCTCCTCATGTGGGTGCAATTGCCGTGAAGCGTAAGCAATTACGTGTCGATCTTGCATAAGAATGCAACCTAGTCCTTGTCGCGAGGCGTCGCAGTAGATAACAAAGTCCTTGGAAAAGTCTGGCGGTACCAGTACGGGAGCAGAGGTCAGGCGTCTTTTCAGTTCCTGAAAGCTGTGCTCACATTGTGGATTCCATTCGAACCTTTTATCTTTCTTGAGGAGTTCGGTTAGAGGTTTAGCAACTTTGGAGAAGTTCTCAACAAAGCGACGACAATAGCTCGCTAAGCCTAGAAAACTCCGAACTTGCTTGACCGATTCAGGTGGAGTCCAATTAAGGACGGCTTGAACTCGTTCAGGGTTAACAGCAATACCTTTACCAGATATTACATGACCCAGATAGGTCACTTCTAACAACCAGAATTCACATTTAGAAAATTTGGCATAAAGGCGATGCTCTCGAAGTTTCTTCAACACTAGCCTTAAATGTTCGGCATGTTCTTCCTCGTTCTTGGAGTAGATGAGTATATCATCGAGGTAAACCACGACGAATTTATCCAAATACTCCATGAAGATTGAGTTCATTAACCGAGAAAAGGTGGCTGGAGCGTTGGTTAATCCGAAGGACATGACAGTGTACTCGTATTGGCCATAACGAGTAACAAAGGCCGTTTTAGGAATGTCCCCGTTTCTGATTTTGATTTGATGGTAGCCCAACCTCAAATCCATCTTGGAGAAGACTGAGGATCCAGCGAGCTGATCATACAGATCGTTGATCCTGGGAAGTGGATATTTGTTCTTGATTGTGACCAAATTGACAGGTCGGTAATCTACAACCATCCGGTCCGTACCATCCTTCTTCTTGACGAATAGGACGAGGCAAGCCCACGGAGATGAACTAGTGCGGATGAAACCCTTTTTCAAGGATTCATCGAGTTGTTTCTTAAGCTCGGCTAGTTCTAGTGGTGCCATCTTATAAGGTCTTCTAGCAATCGGAACAGTTCCGGGGATGAGGTCGATTACGAACTCAACGTCCCTGTCAGGTGGAACACCTGGCAACTCCTCTGGAAAGACATCCGGGAAGTCACGGACTACCGGAATGTCCTCAAGGTCTGGCAAAGGGCTGGCGTTAAGAGAATATAATTGTCGCTTGGCTATTCGGGTCAAGACATTGACTATCTTCCCCGAAGGATGGGTGAGTTGAACAGTCCTAGAGAAGCAATCAATTTTGGCTTGATGAGCTGACATCCAGTCCATACCCAAAATGATATTAATATCTGAAGATTTAAGGGCTATCAAAGACGCGAGAAAAACAAGTCTGTCGACTTGGATTTCATTTCCATAACTTACCCTAGAGGTCTGCCATCTAGAACCAGGGGTAGAAATTTCCATAGTGGATGGCATGTCACAGAATGCAACGTTATGCAAACGAGCATAATTTTCAGATATAAAAGAATGAGAGGCTCCTGTATCGAAAAGAACAGATGCCGGGTGGCAATTTACAAGAAGCGTACCGAGAACGACGTTGGGATCCTCTTGAGCTTCTTCGGCAGAGATACAGTTGACATGGCCACGTGAAGCGGTGACCGGTCTGGCATGGAATATTTTTCCTGTCGGCTTGCCACGGCCAACAGCTTTAGCAGATTGATTGGGGTTGGTCTGGGGACACTCACGCATATAGTGACCAGATTCCCCACACTTGAAACAAGTCACGGAACTGGTACGTGGAGGAGCATTGTTAGTTGGACCCCCATAGGGCTTGGCCGGTGCAGACTGTTGAACGGGGCGAGGCGCCTGGAAGGATGGCCTCGGTGTGAACCTGGGTGGCAGGGCGGTGTTGGGCACCCACACGCGGCGCTTCTGAGGACCAGCACCGGATGAGGAACCCATATCACGGCCATGCTTGCGTGTTGCGTCATAGTCAGTCTGACCAGTTTCAGCACTGATGGCTTTATTGACAAGTTTCTGAAAAGATGTGCACTCATGCAGACGGAGGTCGCGGCGAAGCTCAGGACTAAGTCCCTTACGGAACCTTGCTTGCTTCTTGGCGTCAGTAGAAACTTCCTCGGTTGCATATCGTGCGAGATTACCAAACTCCCTACTGTAAACATCCACAGAAAGTCGGCCTTGGGTGAAATTGCAGAATTCCTCACGTTTACGGTCCATGAGACCCTCCGGAATGTGATGTTCACGGAAAGCCTCGCTGAACTCAGCCCAA
The DNA here is from genome assembly GCF_018294505.1 of Triticum aestivum. Lineage (NCBI taxonomy): Eukaryota > Viridiplantae > Streptophyta > Magnoliopsida > Poales > Poaceae > Triticum > Triticum aestivum. The sequence continues at coordinate 305,853,855 of NC_057797.1, forward strand.
GTAGTGACATGGCCCGCTGGGCGCATAGCTCCATAATTCTCCCACCATAGACTGGCGGGGCCTTCAAGATGATATGCAGCAAAGGTGACCTTGTCAGCCTCCGCTACCAGCGCAGAACGCAGTTTGTGAGCGATACTGCGAAGCCAGTCATCAGCGTCGAGAGGCTCGACGGAGTGGTGGAACGTGGGTGGATGTAATTTGATAAAATCACTGAGTGACACCACGTTAGTCCTATGATGGTGTGCTGTGTTCTGTTCAATACGCTCCAACAAACGGTTGGTCTCCCGCTTGTTTCTCTCAGCTTCCATCATAACCTCGGCTAGTGAAGGAGGATGAGGCAGATTTGCATCCCTGACTTCACTGCCTTCGGCCTGCTCTTGAGGAGCAGGGTTAGTGCGCGTGTTGACCATCCTAGGTAAACAAGACAATGATTTAGTCAGGATGATAAAATTCCGACATAGGATACATAACGTAAGGAATAATTCGGAATGCAAGATGATCATCCGTATGACATGGTAGATACAGAAACTGCTTCTTTTATTCCATCGTCATACACACCATACAGGGTTTAGTACAAGACCAAACAAAGTACTAATACGGTGAAAAGAGGATTACATCTCATCGGAGGCATCCCAAGCTCCTAAACATTATTTTTCTACACCTCCGGAAAAGAGTACAAACTAGGTCATATCCCATGAGTCACGCGGAACGATGGAAGACACAGCTAGTGCGAACTAGTGATACTACCACTAACTCAGACCGATCCGTAGTAGTCCTCGTAGAAGTCACCTCCATAGCCTGGAAGCTCAACATGATCATCCGGAAACAGACGGTCTTGCGGAGCTTGTGGACCATAGGGGCTAGGATGAGGCCTTGGACCAACAGACGGTGGCCTGCGGGGACCGCGAGGTGGGGTGATGCCTCCTACATCACGCCAACCCATCATGTCTGGCAGAGCAGATCTCACAGGATAGAGATCGCGCATATCTGAATATCCAGCTTGCACCGCCGGTGCGAACCGAGTCAATGTGGCCCAGTGGTCAGCACGGGTATTGAAGAGCTCTAACCTCAAGGCCCGATTTTCACGGTCCTTATCCTCGAGCATCTCAGCAGTGGTGCGAGTCCGTGAATCCTCCTAAGTGGGGTTAGCATAAATAGCCTGGAGATACCCTTGTGCTCCCGGAAGTGATCCTGGCATATACCGGAAATCAGAGTCCCGAAATAAACCAGATCTGACTCGCATAATGGTCATCATAGAGTAGGCGGCGTCCTGCACAGCCATCTCAATAGTAACCCCGAGTCCATAGGAGCAGTGAAGAGGCTCGGTGGATCCAGGATAAGATGGAAATATCCTGACAGTGCAGAGATACTGGCTTTGATTAAAATCTCGGAATTGCTCTTCGACCGTGTACTCGGGATACCAGCGGTATCCAGCCTCAGTCATTACCCTGACCAACTTGGCAGTATGGCCGGGTACATCTAGGCATCGAGTCAGGCGAACCACTTGATTGAGGTCGCGAGTGGCCATCTGAAAGCACAATCATAATGCAAAGGCATTAGAACTTCTAGCAAAATTTCGGCAGCATAACAGCTGTAAATGCTCAAAAAGGATTTTGAGACATTTGACAAAGGATTTCGTACACACTCAACATCATCATATCAAAGTTCTGAAACCATTCTAACAACATAATGTGGTAGTAGAACTGAACTAGGCTTGTAACCATCAAACTTATAAGGTACTACTGATTAGTAACTCGTGATCCTGATAGAGAGAACAGATCCTAATTCCTTAACCCCCGGTGGAAGAATGGACTGACTCAGATCAGAAAGTCATAAGATAAAGCAGTAAAAAGAGCCTTACGTTCCAACCCACAAACAATTCCCCTACATATAACTAAAGAATTTCTAGACTCAACATCGACCAGTTTGGCTTGGAGAACCTACAGGCAGTCCGGCTCTGATGCCAACGCTGTCAGGACCCCGACTCGATGTCACATCGATCTAGCCGGTAACACCTCATATCACTTTGCGGCCTCACGCACGGTATTCCCACGGGTGTCGCCTTACCTTTGCCCGGGACCGTTTGCACCTTTTGGCTCACGTATATGATAGTGTCGCTAGCATCCATATGATAAAGAGCCCGGGCTGACATGACTAGTCGTAAACCCAAAGTGGCACAGACTTACAGGGACAGGCATCCATGACCCAGCTCCGAACGTGTCGGTCATCAGCAAATGGGTCCGGGCTGTAGCACTGGGCTAACAGGACTCCGGTAAACCGGGCTGGAGCGGGCTAACAGGACTCCGGTACTCAAAGCGTGACATTTCCCTGAAGGGACAGACACAAGAACGAAGAAGGACACATGCCGGCCAGCCTAAGTGTTCCAGAGCAGTAGCAAGCTACCATGGCTCAGCGGTAACACTAGGAGACATTTCCCGGTAAGAGAGGCTACTAAAGATAAACAACTAGATAGTCAGATCCCACACATACCAAGCATTTCAATCATACACACAATATGCTCGATATGTGCAAATACAACGAAGCATCACAACATGACTCTACGACACAAGTACTTTATTTAAGGCTCAGGGAGCCATACATATCATACACAAAGGTACGGGTCTCACGACCCAACATACAAGTCATACAGTCATACAAACCAGCAGCGGAAAAACATTGTCTGAGTACAGATAACTAGTAAAATAAAAGAGGCTTGGAAAGCCTAGCTATACTACGTGGTCCATCACAAGCTCAGGGTCACCACCTGGGTCTTTAGCCTACTCGTTGATGTCAACGTCTACATAGAACCCATCAGAAGGGGTTGCAGCATCTTCTGTAAAAAATGTAGATTATAGCAACATGAGTACAAAGGTACTCAGCAAGACTTACATCAGATCCTACATACATGCATAGTATCAAGAAGGGTTGGTGGAGTTATTGCAGCAAGCCAGCTTTGACTCTTGGCTAGGCTATCCTACGATATTTCAATTTGAAATGGTTTTGCGCACACGAGTCCACTACTCACCACTTCAATACACTACCGAGGATCCACCTCCGTCTTCCTACGGAAGAGCCATCCTCGGCACTCACACTTATCTTGAGGCTTTTAGTAGTTTCCATTTACTTGTCTATGAACTGTATAGGCAGCCAAGTAGTCCTTTACCGCGGACACGGCTATTCGAATAGATTATGATAACCCTGCAGGGGTGTACTTCTTCATACATGTTTCCACCACTTAGCGTCTGCACACGACATGTGCTCGGCAGACTTCAAGCGGAAGCCGACGTGGGTGTAGACCACGACCTACCTAAACACTTAAGCCTCTAGTCCAGGTTTATCGCCTATTCAGGTTCCATCCGCAGGGAGTCCGGCCGAGGTTTCCCATACGGCCCCGAACGATGTGAACAAGGTTCCCGAGATACCTAACGGGTATTCGGTACACCCGGCCACGTACCTACCGCATCACAGCCCACCCCTACGGTCAGCGCTGTCCACGGCCTCTAGTAGGCTACAAACACCAGAAACTACTTGCAACTCCTGGACAGAGAGCTAGGGTGAATAAGAAGTCGAGCGGGGTCATATTTCAGGGCCCAATGCATGGTAGTAGCTGTATCTTAAATCACACATA
>NC_057797.1:305857500-305862961 GCF_018294505.1 Triticum aestivum
CCCACCCCTACGGTCAGCGCTGTCCACGGCCTCTAGTAGGCTACAAACACCAGAAACTACTTGCAACTCCTGGACAGAGAGCTAGGGTGAATAAGAAGTCGAGCGGGGTCATATTTCAGGGCCCAATGCATGGTAGTAGCTGTATCTTAAATCACATATACAGATCTCAGTGCTTAAGATCGGCTTCAATGAAACAACCCACCATGTACTCCTACATGGCCTCTCATCGATACCTTTACCAAATCGTGTTCACCACACCACTCTCATTACCGACATAAACATTTCACTCTAGCACATCACCCAGATGAACCAGACCTGACACGACTCTAAGCATAGCAGGCATAGCAAGGTAGGAACAACACATACACATGGCTCAATCAACTCCTACACATGCTAGTGGGTTTCATCTAGTTACTGTGGCAATGACAGGTCATGCAGAGGAAATGGGTTCAACTACCGTAGCACACAGCAGTTTGAAACGCGTTGTCTTAATGCAGTAAAAGAGAGCAGGAGCGAGAACATGGGATTGTATCGATATGATCAAATGGTTGGTTGCTTGCCTGATGGTTCGATGCACTGATACGGTTCTTCGTTAGGGTAATCACGGTACTCCTCGGAGGCAGAACCTGTCGTAAAGGACAGCGATGCACAACATCACCAAACAATATGCGACAATATGATGCATGCATGAAACATGGCAATATGAGTGTGTTGGGCTAATGCAACTAAAACCAGAAGGGTTTGAACAAATTTGAATCAAAGATTCAAATTTCAAACTCAAACATGGCCTTTTAAAGTGCTTTTCCTTGTTCTGCTTAAAACATCAAGTTAACTTGTTTGATCATGCATGAAAATTGTATAGATGGATAGATTGGATTTTTCTGATCATTTTTCATATATAATTTGTCTAATTTGGAGTTACAGAATAAAAGTTATGAATTTTTGAAGTTTAAATAATATTCTGGAATTTCCTGATTAAATTTAAATCCAGAAATTATAATTACTGCGCCAGCATGACGTCAGCATGACGTCAGTGGTCAACTGCGGCTGGCTGGAGTCAAACCTGATGTGTGGGGTCCACACGTCAGTGACAGGGGGTTAAACAGGGTTAGTTTAATCCTAATTAGGGGTTAGTGGCGCTGGGGGCCCACTGTCAGTGTCAGGGGTTAACCATTAGTGGTTAGCACTAATCCTAATTAGCTACAGGGCTGGGCCCACCTGTCAGGGACTCAGGGGGTGTCCTGCCGTGGTCAAAGTGGGTCAAACCCACCGGCGACATGACGCCGGCGAGGCCCGAGACGGCGGCGCGACGCGGGATCGCGCTACAGGGCACGGGCAAGGCCGTGCTTGGGCTCGTTGGAGAGCCCTTGCTCCCGCGCGTCGAACGGTGGCTGTGGCTGGGCCTGGGGTGGCCGGAGTCGACGGCGGCGAGCTCGGCTGCGGCCGCCGGAGTTCGGGTGCGGTCGGGATCGGTGTTGCAGGGGGTTTGGGGAGGCGTTAGTGTGTGCTGCGTGATCCTAGTGAGGTGTGGAGCACGATAGTGTGCTCGGTTGGGTGCTACGGTGACCGTGGCCACGACGGCGACATCGCCGGCGGCGTGGAGCTCTCGGCCAAGGTGGGGCTAGGGCCTAGAGGTCGGGAGAGACCAGGGGAGAAGGGGGAAACGATCCGGGGGCTCACCGCGGAGCTGCAGGGATGGTTAGCGGGCTCGGGGACGCGCTGGAGACGACGAATTCGACGGCGACGATGGTCGGAGCCCGAAGAGGGGAACGGCGACGTGGCGGCGATGCAGGGCTTCCGGGGACCCGTGGAGCGGTGGGGAGGAAGAGGGGGTCGAGGCGGAGCTCCTGAGCTAGTCGGGGGAGCGAGGGGTGGCCGGAGACGACTGCTATGGCGAACGGCGGCGACGATGGTGTTCGGCCGTGTGAGAGAGAGAGCGAGGGAGAGGAGGGAAGAGCCAGGGGAGAGTGAGAGAGAGCAGGGGGATCGGGACGGCCTGCGGGAGTCGTCCACGCGGCCAGGAGCTCGTCGGCAAGCAGGAGGTGGCCGCGCGGCCGTGCGCGTGCGAGCACGCAGCAGCTTCGGGGCGAGGGGAGGAAGACGACGGAGGGCTGCAGTGGTGGGCTGGGCCGCCTGCTGGCTGGGCCGGCCAGCTGGCTGGGCTGCACAGGGAGGAGCCCAGGTAAGCTTCTCCCTTTTAATTATTTTCTATTTTCTAATTTCTGACATTTGTTTTGATTTAAATAAAATATTAAATCATTTTATTTCCTTATGCCAATTTTTGCAGGAGCTAGATATATTATTCCAGAGCTCCTTTATAAATGGCATAATATTTGGACATATATTAATATATATAAATAATATATTTCCAAAGCAAATAATTATGCATTAATTCCAAATGCCCAAAATAAATACCTATGAGCTCTTGAAAATATTGGTTTGATTTTTATCTCTGTCCAATATTTTCAGAGAGCAACATGAGCATTTTCTTGGACCTTTTTGGAGAAATTTTTATTTGGATCATTTTCAAAAATGATTCTGAGGGTTTCACAGATCCCCATTTCAAGTTTCTGATGAAAGAGGAAACATGATGCAACACTCTAATGCATGGCTAGCTAGGATGTGACAAGAATAATCTACATCAAACATAACTCCAACACCGTGTTCACTTCCCGGACTCCGCCGGAAAGAGACCATCACGGTTACACACGCAGTTGATGCATTTTAATTAAAATCAATTTTAGGTTTTCTACAACCGAACGTTAAAAAATTCCCATCTGCCCATAACCGCGGGCACGGCTTTCGAAAGTTCAATCCCTGCAGGGGGTCCCAACTTAGCCCATGACAAGCTCTCACGATCAATGAAGGAATAGACCTCCTCCCGAGACATTCCGATCAGAATCGGTATCCCGGTTCTACAAGACATCCTCGACAATGGTAAAACAATTCCAGCAAAGCCGCCCGATGTGCCGACATCCTGATGGGAGCTGCACATATCTCGTTCTCAGGGCAACACCGGATAGGTCAAGCTACGAGTAAAACCAGCCCTCAAGTATCCCCGAGGTGGCCCCGCAGGCTGCCCATTTCGGACCAACACTTAGTCAAGCACTGCCCCCCGGGGGGGGGGGGTTAAAATAAAGATGACCCTTGGGCTGGCCTAACCCAAGGGAAAAAGAGGCTAGGTGGTGAATGGTAAAACCAAGGTTGGGCCTTGCTGGAGGAGTTTCATTCAAAGCGAACTGTCAAGGGGTTCTCATTATAACCCAACCGCGTAAGGAACGCAAAATCCGGGAACATAACACCGATATGACGGAAACTAGGGCGGCAAGAGTGGAACAAAACACCAGGCATAAGGCAGAGCCTTCCACCCTTTACCAAGTATATAGATGCATTAATTAAATAAGATATATTGTGATATCCCAACAAGTAAACATGTTCCAACAAGGAACAACATCTCCATGTTCCAACAAGGAACAAACTTCAATCTTCACCTGCAACTAACAACGCTATAAGAGGGGCTGAGCAAAGCAGTAACATAGCCAAACAACGGTTTGCTAGGACAAGGTGGGTTAGAGGCTTGGTTCAAGAACATGGGAGGCATGATAAGAAAGTGGTAGGTATCGTAGCATAGGCATAGCAAAAGAGCGAGCAACTAGCAAGCAAAGATATAAGTGATTTCGAGGGTATGGTCATCTTGCCTGAAATCCCGCAAGGAAGAAGAACGAGTCTATGAAGAAGAAAAATGGACGTAGATGAACGGGTCCTCACAAACGCGACGTTACCGGAACCAACCCGAAGAAGCAAACACCGGAAAGAAGCACACAACATAGTAAACAAAGCACACATGAACATGGTATGATATGCGGGATGCGGTATGTGATGCATATGCATGATTTGGCAGGGTATGAATGAACCTGGCCTCAACTTGGAAATCCAAGGGTGCCACTGGAATGGTGAGATGAAATCGCTTGAAAATGATATAAAGATCACCGGAATCGGAGTTACGGTTTGGAAATGGCAAGCAATACAAATATGACCACGGTCTGCGATTTACAGCAAGTGACCATCTAAATGCAACAAGATGAACATGCTACAGCACTCAAACATGGCAACAAAATACATGGCAGAGATCCTTGCATGATGCTTAACAAAAGATGAACACTGAGCTACGGCCAATTCATCCATTAACAGGTTCAAACAAGCATGGCAAAAGAGCAAACGGTAAACAGATTTCAGACTTAGTGAAATTAACACTTGTCTGGAATTTCAGATCAGGTAGCACACTTTGGAGCATGAAAACTATAAGCTACAGGAACTTAACATGGCAAAGCAAGGCTTGGCATGTAGCTACTCAAAGAGCTTAACAAAAGTCCCTTAGTGACCTAGAGCCAAAAGGGATCAGAAAATACATTTGCAACCATGTGAACATGGCAAAAACATAATCGGTGAAAAACTGGAGCATGATGAAACAGATATCAAGTAGGCATGTTTACGAGCTCGATGCACTCACTACAGAGCATGACATGACAATCTAAGCATACACCCATCAAGAATACACATTATGCAAGCTACACATGGCAAGAACAATAACATGGCATGCACGGATCAACTACAACACCATCGGCAAAATCGCTAACAAGTAGACAATCTACACAGATTCACGAAATGACAAAAGTAGAGCTCGATTGACTCAAGCTAGGATGCTCCATAACTGCAAACAAAGACATGGATGGATAAAGCACTACAAGATTAACAAAACATCCTTAATGATCATCCTCAAAAGAGGCACGGATCACTAGGAAAGAACATGAACATATGGCATAATGAGATAAACAGACCAAGGACTTGGTGGAAATGCTAAGTCCCTGAAATCAACATTAACAAGTGCACCACTTTGCAAGCTTGTGCTAGTCACCACACACATCACAAAAATACATGGGTGGCACCACTGCAAATATGACAAAGCATTTAACAAAACATATGTAGGGCTCATGGGCATAACATGCACACAATAATCATGGCAAAAATGACAAATATCTAAATGGAGCAGCAGATCTGACAATTATCTCAACTAGCATACTTCCAACAGCATTTCGGGTATCAAGATGAACTCAACATAAAATGATGCAATGAGATGAAATGATGTTCTCTCTGAGGCGAACATTTTGATATGCTATATGCCCAAAACGGAGCTATGGATCCAAAGTTATAGCACGATGAAGTACGCAAAAATTACTAGAAACGGGGGCAAAAAATCAACCCAAAATATCCGGATCTGGATCTGAGGCGTGGTTCCCGAGGTTCGTCAGGGGATCTTCGCTGGAGTTGGACGGGGAGACCACCGGAGTTCGAGCTCGAGGCCGTCGGGGAAGGGCCGGCCGGGTCTTGGGGAGGCGGACGCCGGCAAGGTGAGCCACAGCGGCGGTCGGCGTCAAGGGCGGCGGGCGAGCGAAGTGGCGGC
>NC_057797.1:305863366-305870556 GCF_018294505.1 Triticum aestivum
CCGGGCCACGTGGCGGCAGGCGGTTGGCCGCGGGTGTCGGCGGCGGGGTGTCCGGCGCGGCGGATCTGGGATTTTTTGGGTTTCTAGGAGGGGATCCGAGATTTGGAATGAGGGGTCTATATATAGTCATAGAGGGAGTTAGGAGTGTCCAAATGAGGTGCGGTTTTTGGCCACGCGATCGTGATCGAACGACCGAGATGATGGAGAGGGCTTTGGTGGGTTTTGGGCCAAAATGGAGGGGTGTTGGGCTGCAACACACACGAGGCCTTTTCGGTCCCTCGGTTAACCGTTGGAGCATCAAACGAAGTCCAAATGGTACGAAACTTGATAGGCGGTCTACCAGTAGTAAACCAAGGCCGCTTGGCAAGTCTCGGTCCAATCCGGAATTGTTTAATCCCCACACACGAAAGAAAGGTAGAACTGACCACCGGAGGAGAACGAAGCACTGGAATGCAAAACGGATAACGGGGAAAATGCTCGAATGCATGAGATGAACAAGTATGCAAATGAAATGCACATGATGACATGATATGCAATGCATGACACACACGCAATGACAAGGAAACAACAACGAATAACTGGAGGACACCTGGCACATCGGTCTCGGGGCGTTACAACACTCCACCACTACGAGAGGATCTCGTCCCGAGATCTAGAATAGCACCAGAGGGAAAACGGAAGAGAAAAGAGAAGAGGTAAAACTAAGTTGCTTCTTTGAAAAACGAGTGAGACCAAAGAACCTTGAAAAGGTTGCGCAAAATGAAAGAAAGAAAGCAATGGAGAAGAACAAAGTTGAAAGCACTCCATTAAGAAAGAGGAATAAGAAAGAACCGATTCGGGTAGCACTTCGGTTGAAAAGAGATGAAGACTTGATGAAATGAGAGAATTTGAGCAAAAGGGCCACAACACTCCGGTTAAATGGATAAGCCAAGAAAAGAACATGATCTTAGATGAAATGAGATGATGGTTGAAGAAAAACAACATCGCAATGCCTCCAGAACAAAAGTAAGAATGGAATTGGATGAACAAAGGAAAAGAAGATCTCGAGGTAGCATGCTTACAACAAAAGCTAGAACGGAGTTGTTGGAAAACCAACAACGAAAAGAATATGCTTGATATGGTCTTATGGAATACATCTCAAATTATGAGGTGACAATTCTGCCACTAACGAAAACAATAGATTGGATTGATATGAACTAGGAGGCGAGAAACTTATTTCACCGGGAAGATAAATCAAGGACTTGGGTCATTTATAAGCACCATAATAGCAACAATCCTTAGGGAAGGCTTTAGGTGAAATATAACCCAAGATAGCTCCAATGACGAGATTGATGGATTTAAAATATCCCAATCTTGCCAACATGTGAATCATGAAAACATGAACTCAAATTATCAAGAATGACATAATACCACCTTCAATGATATGGAAGAAAGAATTGCACTCCGGATTGCAAGATGAAGAAACTTAAGCTCCTTAGAAAAGAATCTTGATGAACGCTTCGAGAAGGAAATAAATCATTGACGAACCATCATGTATAGCCTCCAAGAAGAAACTCCGGTAACAAAAGAATAAAAAGAAAGAGAAATTGAAAACACAAGGTGAATCCTTGCAATGATTTAGATGGATCTTCATGATGATGAAAGCTTGGAACTCCGGGAAAAAAGAAAAGATGAACCAATTGAAACCGAGAATTTGATGAACCTCCGGAATAATTGAATTTACTCGATGAAACAAGAATAAGAATTACATTATGCTTATCCTTCACCAATTTAAATTGATGACAAGCAACGGATTTGGCATACTACTTATTCTCGTAGAAAGGATTAAGATAGATGTAGCGTAAACTTGAGAAGGTCTTCGACCAACCACCGGTAGGGTTGAAACAACGAATAAATTGATATGATAACGAAGGAAGAGAAATCCTGAACGAACCACCTTAAGAATTAAAATGACCGAGGAAAAGATAAGGATAACACCGGCAAGAATTAGCAAATGAACAAAGAAGCTTGAGAGAACGGATAAGATATGGAGGTAAGGCTCTTCTTTGGTCTTCAAATGATGAGAAAGACGATGAGAAACACCATCGTGAATTGTTGAGACACTCCGGAATAGAGAAGAATAGAAAAGTTGAACCAATGATGAAAAGAATTTGGAAGATCTTGGAGAAAGACATTTGACTGATGATAAATCATTCTTACGTCAAACTTCAAAAAGAAATTTGAGGATACCTCCGGGAAATAAGAAGAGTCAGGTAAGATCCTGGGAAAAGACCTGTGGGTTAGGGCCCACTCAAAATAAAACACCGTTGAATGATTTGAAAGAGAGCTTGCACTGGTTGAATTAAAAGGCTTAAATGATATAACATCCTCAAAAGAGTTTGCACGAAAGCAGAGTGGTAACATGAATCATCAAGATATCTTGAGCTCTCCGGAACAACTGAATAGCAAGAAGTGAATGAATATGAGGAGCACCGGCATGAGAAGGTATTTGAAATGAGGAAAAAGGATATGATTAACACCAAAATCTTGAATTGAATTCATCAGATAAAAGAGAACGAAGAATGATGAACTAGAAGCTTCGTTAGAATCTTCATGAGCATCACCGGATACGAACATTGACTGAAAAGAACGAAGAGACTTCACATGAATAAAATGGATATTTGATTAAGAATTCCGAGACCTTGAAGAAAACAAGGGAGGGAGGGGAGGGAAAACAAAGGCAACTTGGAGACGGATGAAACAAACACCGTTGAGAAGGCTGAGATTGAATCTTGCGGATATTGCAAATGAATGGATCCGCTTGAAGAGAAACACACCGGTTGAAAAGGATTGACATGACACTCCTGATGATCAAGAAGGATTGGTATTCACATCGGAGTATGAAAAAACCATTTGGGGAAGGTATGGAATCAACATTTGACTTCGAAGCAACTCGAATACCACAACTCAAAACAAACAAAGGATTGGCTTGCAGAATAAGCCGGAACAAACATATGATAGAGATTTCGTCCGAAGTTTTCGTGGTGGGGCCTACACGGGCTCGGTCGTACAACACCATCATGTACAAGGCAGTGCACAAGACATACGAAGCATCCCCGAGTCGGCATAGCCAAGGACTCTTTAAGACACAACGAGACCACTGTAAAACCGACCGTGGATAGGCGGACCACTAGACATTGAACCCCAATTTCATATCATACATCTGTCGGAAAGATATCCTAAGAGCTACTTGAATTCCCACTTATAAACTCCCGAAATTTTCCTGTTATGCAATCAGGTGTTGGGGATACAGGGGAAGCACAATATCTCACCCAAACTAGCAAATCCTACATCCAGCTATATCCATCCTTCAACACATAACCAAGAAAACTTCGGAAATCGTCTACCTCAACCTTCGAAAAGCATCCGTTATACAAGTTATGGCAATACTCCCGAACTCCCGCCCCAGTACTGGGTGGCGTCGAGGTTATCTCACCAACGAACTGCATAAAAGAGGTTTTCGATGTTGGCGAACTAAACTCAGGTATTTCAGAACTGCAACGATAAAATAGTGATGACAACACCTCGGAGCTCAACTCCCCGGGAACAGGAGGCACCAAGAACAATGTTCTCGTCACAAAACCATCGGAACGATTCCAAGATACCCGCGTGATCCTAAATTTTTTTTAGTGAAATTTAAGGGGAGAAGAGTCAAAACTCTACGTCAGGAAGCCTCACCAGAGCGATGAAGGGACTGGGGAGTAAAAAGAATTCCTAAACTCTCTGATATATAATTCCTAAATGACTCAAAACATTTTTCTAGACTCAACTCGGCCGCTAATGACGATCAAGCAATGGGGCTCCTAAGGTCGGGAAGGCTCTGATTACCAACTTGTAACACCCTCGATGCGGCTATATCTCCCACGTGTCGAAGCACGACTTAGAGGCATAACCGCATTGAAAGCAATGTCGCAAGTAAGGTAATCTTCAGACAACCCATGTAATACATAAGGGAAAGAGATACATAGTTGGCTTACAATCGCCACTTCACACAATTACAAGAATAAGCATTACATCATCCAAATACACTCAAGGTCCGACTACGGAACCAAAATAAAAGAAGAACCCCAAATGCAACAAGGTCCCCGATCGACCCCAACTGGGCTCCACTACTGATCAACTAGAACGAAAACAACACAAAGGACAAGGTCGTCATCGAGCTCCTCCTGAGCTTGGTTGCGTCGACTGCACGGACTCATCGGCACCTGCAAGCTGGTTTTGGAAGTATCTGTGAGGCACGGGGACTCAGCAATCTCGCACCCTCACGATCAAGACTATTTAAGCTTATGGGTAATGTAAAGGTATGAGGTAGAGCTGCAGCAAGCGACTAGCATATATGGTGGCTAACATACGCAAATGAGAGCGAGAAGAGAAGGCAAAGCACGGTGCATAAAAGTATGATCAAGAAGTGATCCTAGAATAACCTACATCAAACATAACTTCAACACTATATTCACTCCCCGGACTCCGCCGGAAAGAGACCATCACGGTTACACACGCGGTTGATGCATTTTAATTAAAGTCAATGTCAGGTTTTCTACAACCAGACATTAACAAATTCCCATCTGCCCATAACCGCGGGCACGGCTTTCGAAAGTTCAATCCCTGCAGGGGGTCCCAACTTAGCCCATGACAAGCTCTCACGGTCAACGAAGGAATAGACCTCCTCCCGAGACATTCCGATCAGACTCGGTATCCCGGTTCTACAAGACATCCTCGACAATGGTAAAACAAGTCCAGCAAAGCCGCCCGATGTGCCGACATCCTAATGGGAGCTGCACATATCTCGTTCTCAGGGCAACACCGGATAGGTCAAGCTACGAGTAAAACCAGCCCTCAAGTTTCCCCGAGGTGGCCCCGAAGGCTGCCCATTTCGGACCAACACTTAGACAAGCACTGGTCCGGGGGGGTTAAAATAAAGATGACCCTTGGGCTGGCCTAACCCAAGGGAAAAAGAGGCTAGGTGGCGAATGGTAAAACCAACGTTGGGCCTTGCTGGAGGAGTTTCATTCAAAGCGAACTGTCAAGGGGTTCCCATTATAACCCAACCGCGTAAGGAACGCAAAATCCGGGAACATAACACCGATATGACGAAAACTAGGGCAGCAAGAGTGGAACAAAACACCAGGCATAAGGCCGAGCCTTCCACCCTTTACCAAGTATATAGATGCATTAATTAAATAAGGTATATTGTGATATCACAACAAGTAAACATGTTCCAACAAGGAACAAACTTCAATCTTCACCTGCAACTAACAACGCTATAAGGGGGTTGAGCAAAGCGGTAACATAGCCAAACAACGGTTTGCTAGGACAAGGTGGGTTAGAGGCTTGGTTCAACAACATGGGAGGCATGATAAGCAAGTGGTAGGTATTGTAGCATAGGCATAGCAAAAGAGCGAGCAACTAGCAAGAAAAGATAGAAGTGATTTCGAGGGTATGGTCATCTTGCCTGAAATCCTGCAAGGAAGAAGAACGAGTCCATGAAGAAGACAAACGGACGTAGATGAACGGGTCCTCACAAACGCGAACTTACCGGAACCAACCCGAAGAAGCAAACACCGGAAAGAAGCACACAACATAGTAAACAAACCACACATGAACATGGTATGATATGCGGGATGCGGTATGCGATGCATATGCATGATTTGGCAAGGAATGAATGAACCTGGCCTCAACATGGAAATCCAAGGGTGCCACTGGAAAGGTGAGATGAAATCGCTTGAAAACGATATAAAGATCACCCGAATCGGAGTTACGATTTGCAAATGGCAAGCAATACAAATATGACAATGGTCTGCAATTTTACAGCATGACCATCTAAATGCAACAATATGAACATGCTACAGCACTCAAACATGGCAACAAAATACATGGCAGGGATCCTTGCATGATGCTTAACAAAATATGAACACTGAGCTACGGCCAATTCATCCATTAACAGGTTCAAACAAGCATGTCAAAAGAGCAAACGGTAAACAGATTTCAGACAGTGAAATTAACACTTGTCTGGAATTTCAGATCAGGTAGCACACTTTGGAGCATGAAAACTATAAGCTACAGGAACTTAACATGGCAAAGCAATGCATGGCATGGAGCTACTCAAAGAGCTTAACAAAAGTCCCTTAGTGACCTTGAGCCAAAAGGGATCATAAAATACATTTGCAAGCATGTGAACATCGCAAGAACAATAACATGGCATGCACGGATCAACTACAACATCATCGGCAAAATCGCTAACAAGTAGACAATCTGCCCAGATTCACGAAATGACAAAAGTAGAGCTCGATTGACTCAAGCTAGGGTGCTCCATAATTGCAAACAAAGACATGGATGGATAAAGCACTACAAGATTAACAAAACATCCTTACTGATCATCCTCAAAAGAGGCACGGATCACTAGGAAACAACATGAACATATGGCATAATGAGATAAACAGACCAAGGACAGTGGAAATGCTAAGTCCCTGAAATCAGCATTAACAAGTGCACCACTTTGCAAGCTTGTGCTAGTCACCACACACATCACAAAAATACATGGGTGGCACCACTGAAAGATGACAAAGTATTTAACAAAACATATGTAGGGCTCATGGGCATAACATGTACACAATAATTATGGCAAAAATGACAAATATCTAAATGGAGCAGCAGATCTGACAATTATCTCAACTAGCATACTTCCAACAGCATTTCGGGCATCAAGATGAACTCAAAAGAAAATGACGCAATGATATGAAATGATGTACTCTCTGAGGCGAACATTTTGATAAGCTATATGCCCAAAACGGAGCTACGGATGCAAAGTTATAGCACGATGAAGTATGCAAAAATTACTGGAAACGGGGGCAAAAATTCAACCCAAAATATCCGGATCTGGATCTGAGGCGTGGTTCCCGAGGTTCGTCAGGGGATCTTCGCCGGAGTTGGACGGGGAGACCACCGGAGTTCAAGCTCGAGGCCGCCGGGGAAGGGCCAGCCGGGTCTTGGGGAGGCGGAGGCCGGCGAGGTGAGCCGCGACGGCGGTCGGTGTCGAGGGCGGTGGGCGAGCAAAGAGGCGGCGGGCGGCGCGGGTCGGTGAGGAGCAAGGCGGAGCGGGACGGCGGTGGCCGGCACCGGCGACGAGGCGCGTCGCGGCGGAGGCGGCAGCC
>NC_057797.1:305870808-305970247 GCF_018294505.1 Triticum aestivum
CCGGTCTCGGGCCCAAGCGGGCCGGCGGTGGCGGGAGGTGGCCGGGCCACGTGGCGGCAGGCGGTTGGCCGCGGGCATCGGCGGCGGGGTGTCCGGCACGGACGGACAATGTCCGGCGCGGCGGATCTAGGATTTTTAGGGTTTCGAGGAGGGGATCCGAGATTTGGAATGAGGGGTCTATATATAGGCATAGAGGGAGCTAGGAGTGTCCAAATGAGGTGCGGTTTTCGGCCACGCGATCGTGATCGAATGACCGAGATGATGGAGAGGGTTTTGGAGCATCAAACGAAGTCCAAATGGTACGGAACTTGACAGGCGGTCTACCGGTAGTATACCAAGGCCGCTTGGCAAGTCTCGGTCCAATCCGGAATTGTTTAATCCCCACACACGAAAGAAAGGTAGAACTGACCACCAGAGGAGAACGAAGCACCGGAATGCAAAACAAACAACGGGGAAAATGCTTGAATGCATGAGGTGAACAAGTATGCAAATGAAATGCACATGATGACATGATATGCAATGCATGACACGCACGCAATGACAAGGCAACAACAACGAATAACTGGAGGACACCTGGCACATCGGTCTCGGGGCGTTACATGATGATTATTTCAAATCCATCAATGTCAATGATGCGTACCAGACTAACGAGCCTTCTATTTTGGCAAATCAAAGCAACACATATATTTTTCTTCGAAGACACATTTATACGTAGCGATAACTGGAGAGTATTGCAAAGGTTTGTGCAGAGGAATTCGTTTAATGAAGTTGCACAACAAGATGATGCTTAAAGTGCTCCTGATGTACAAGATTCCACAGATGTTCCTAATATCTTTGAGAATTATCACGTCAATGATGCTGGCGAAAAGATTGTTTGTCGTGTTGTGGACATCGAAGAGTTGATCAAGAAGAAGCCAACGTTCGAGGACATTGATGATGAAGAAGAAGATGATGACACTCCGGGGAATAATGATTCAGACTGATACACATGGTGAAGATGTTTACGCTGCTGTTGCAGATGATGATTAGATTGCTTTTGTCGTATTTTTCTATCAGAAGACGCTTTTTATCTACTATGTGAATTTGTGTTTACTATGACAACTGAAACCTGATGAACGTGTTGTTTAGTATTTTGCTGTGAGAACTTCAATTGTTATGTATGTTGATTTGTGTTTGGTGATTGTAGGATGACTAAAACATGATGACATTGTTGTTTAGTTGTACTCATATTTGGTTGTGAAACTTGAATTTAATTACATAGTTTGATGTTGGACTGCAATTTGCTCGACGTATTCGAATGGGAACAAAGCTGACCCGACAGGGCCTCTGCTAATTTATTTATTTATTACCAAAATGGCCTCTGCTATTTATTTATTTATGAGCAAAAGGGGATACCCCCCGATTTCCGTTAATAGAAATCATTATATGTTCACAACACTAGCCCAACCGGCTACACAGGCTTCATTCATTACTAGTTTCAGCAAAGTGCTCATGTCATAGCCGCTGAATACATCATGAGTGCTACATACACTGCAAATAAAGAGACAATCATCCTACGGATCACATCAATTTTGCCCATTATCTTCACAAGCTCTTTCATCTCTTCATTGTTGTCAAGGCTGTTCAGCAGCTATTGCTTGGCCATGACCAAAGGATCTGCATCTTTAACCTTCTGCTCTGCATCTTCCTCTTCTCCCATTCCTTCAGGTACTTGTCCAACACCCCAACCAGCTGGTATTGGGATTCCTCGGCTAACGAAATAATTAGCGTAGTTGCATTCCCCCACATTAGCAACTTCGCAGAAATACAAATCACACGAATCTTCCCTTTTCTGCACGAATCAAATTGGAAGACCATCAACCAAACTATTAAAAAAATCAGCAACTAAAAGCAGCAGAACAACACTTAAACTTATTATTACCCCATGATTCGGGCATTTGTAGAAGACTTGGCCAAGGTTGAGGATTGTGGTTGAGACGCGATGGATGACTCTGCGTGATTTGCAGCAGTGGCACCACACCAACGGCAGCGGGTTGCGATGAGCAACCGGCTGCGGTGCATGTGACGGCGGGGGTGTGATGAGACCCACAGGGGATGGTACGGGTGCTGACTTGGCGCAAATCCGGTTGTTGCCTGCTGAAGAGCAGGTGGACGAGCAGCCGGCGGACATGATTGTTGCGGCCAGAGCTTCTGATGCTAGGCGGAGTATGTAGAGAACAGGACAAGCGAACATTGGATATGTCAGTTTCATTACTTGTAGAGTAGCATAGCACCATATATATTCATAGTCTAGGTTTGGATTCGAACCAGCTACAAGAGCACATCTCTTTTTTTTCTCAAACTCAGCAACGTCTCTTTAATGGTACACTAGCTTGTTATGTATGCCTTCTTGATACGTCTCCAACGTATCTATAATTTTTTTATAGTTCCATGCTATTAGATTACCTGTTTTGGATGTTTAATGGGATTTAATATACCTTTTTATATTATTTTTGGGACTAACCTACTAATCAAAGGCCCAGTGCAAATTGTTGTTTTTTGCCTATTTCAGTGTTTCACCGAAAAGGAATATCAAACGGAATCCAAACGGAATGAAACCTTCAGGAGCGTTATTTTTGGAACTAACATGATCCAGGAGACTTGGAGTATACGTCAAGAAAGAAGCGAGGAGGCCATGAGGCAGGGAGGCGCGCCCAGGGGGTAGGCGCGTCCCCCACCCTCGTGGGCCCCTCACAGCTCCACCGACGTACTTCTTCCTCCTATATATACCCATATACCCCGAAAACATCCAGGAGCACCATGAAACCCTATTTCCACCGCCGCAACCTTCTGTACCCATGAGATCCCATCTTGGGGCCTTTTTCGGCGCTCCGCCGGAGGGGGAATCGATCATGGAGGGCTTCTACATCAACACCATAGCCTCTCCGATGATGTGTGAGTACTTTACCATAGACCTTCGGGTCCATAGATTAGCTAGATGGCTTCTCTCTCTTTGGATCTCAATACAAAGTTCTCCTCAATTCTCTTGGAGATCTATTCGATGTAATTTTTTTTGCGGTGTGTTTGTCGAGATCCGATGAATTGTGGGTTTATGATAAAGGTTATCTATGAAAAATATTTGATTCTTCTCTGAAATCTTGTATGCTTGATTTAAATATCTTTTCAAGTCTCTTTGAATTATCAGTTTGGGTTGGCCTACTAGATTGATCGTTCTTGCAATGGGAGCAGTGCTTAGCTTTGGGTTCAATCTTGCGGTGTCCTTTCCCAGTGACAGCAGGGGAAGCAAGGCACGTATTGTATTGTTGCCATCAAGGATAAAAAGATGGGGTTTATATCATATTGCTTGAGTTTATCCCTCTACATCATGTCATCTTGCCTAATGCGTTACTCTGTTCTTATGAACTTAATACTCTAGATGCATGCTGGATAGCGGTCGATGTGTGGAGTAATAGTACTAGATGCAGAATCGTTTCGGTCTACTTGTCGCGGACGTGATGCCTATATACATGATCATGCCTAGATATTCTCATAACTATGCGCTTTTCTATCAATTGCTCGACAGTAATTTGTTCACCAACCGTAGAATTTGCTATCTTGAGAGAAGCCACTAGTGAAACCTATGGCCCCCGAGTCTATCTTCCATCATATTATTTTCTTATCAACATGCTATTTCTATTTTGCAATCTTTATTTTCCAATCTATACAAAAAATACCAAAAATATTTATCTTATTATCTCTATCAGATCTCACTTTCATAAGTGACCGTGAAGGGATTGACAACCCCTTTATCACGTTGGTTGCGAGGTTCTTGTTTGTTTGTGCAGGTACTAGGGGACTTGTGTGTTACCTCCTACTGGACTGATACCATGGTTCTCAAAACTGAGGGAAATACTTACGCCACTGTGTTGCATCACCCTTTCCTTTTCAGGGGAAAAACAATGCAAGCTCAAGAGGTAGCAAGAAGGATTTCGGGCGCCGTTGCCGGGGAGGTTTACACCAAGTCAAGTCAAGCTTTGATCTCCCACCAATGTGTGAATTTCTGGCGCCGATACCAAGTACCCATCACAAACTCTTATCCCTCGCATTACATTCTTTGCCATTTGACCTCTCGTTTTCCTCTCCCCACTTCACCCTTGCCATTTTATTCGCCCTTTTTTCCATCCGTCTCTTCTTGCTTGCTTCTCGTGTGTCTGTGTGGTTTGCTATTAAGTCTAGTCCTTCTATTATTGTTAGTACTCCCGATCATGAAGTTCTCAATTTTAAACAAAAGGAGGGAGAAAGTTTAAAGGATGCTAGGTATAGAATTTGCAATGCTCAAAATAGATCCACTGGGAAGCAATCCACTTCCGTTCTTCTTTGCAATTTTTATGTAGGCATCACCCTTGGAATAGATATATTCTTGATGAAATTACCGGCGGGAATTTCTTGGGTAGCCATAGTTTTGATTCTTATAATGCTATGATAGATTTCTTTGGGCAACCACCCCTCTTGGTTAATGGAACTATTTTAACTTTGGAACGTGTGATGCAAAGGCTTGAAATTATTGAAAATAAAGTTGCCACTGTAGAGTTGATTGAGAATTTGGATAAAAAGATCCACAACCATATTACCCAATATGGATCTAAGGTGGCAGTTACTCTGAATTTTTTAAAGAAAAAGAACCCATAGTTAACGAAAAGATATATGAAGATTCCACAAGGATTGATAAACTTGAGGATATTATTACCAACTTAGTGTCAGCCTTTTCTTCAGTGAAAAATACTCCAAATCGTCCTACCACTAGAGTTGCCAAGTTTATGTATGTGCCTAAAAATAAAAAGGGTGAATCTTCTAGTAAGGAAAATGCGGACCTCAAAGCAATAAGTGTTCATCCCAACTTTTTCACTATCATTAAGGAACCTTTTGCTACAACTGATTTTCTTGATTTCTTGCCTAGGAGTTTGATTATTAATAAAAAGAAGCTCCTAAGGGATATAAGTGTTCTATTGAAGAATTGCCTACCAAAGATGACGATAGCGCTTGTTGGGAGGCAACCCAATTTTATTTTTGTTTCTTGCTTTTTGGTTCTGTTTAGTAATAAATAATTCATCTAGTTTCTGTTTAGATGTGGTGTTATGCTTTTAATTAGTGTTTCTGCCAAGTAGAACCTTTGGGAAGACTTGGGGGAAGTCTTTGTGATCTTGCTGTAAAAAAAGAAACTCTAGCACTCACGAGATTTGCTGCCATATTTTTACTGGGCAGTGAGATTAGGTTGATTATTTTTGGAGATGATTAATAGACAAATTCCTCACTACCACCAATTTATTTCAGAATTTTTAGCCTTACAGAAGTATTCTAAACCTACAGATTACTACAGACTATTCTGTTTTTGACAGATTCTGTTTTTGTGTGTTGTTTGCTTATTTTGATGAATCTATGGCTAGTATCGGGGGGTATGAACCATAGAGAAGTTGGAATACAGTAGGTTTAACACCAATATAAATAAAGAATGAGTTCATTACAGTACCTTGAAGTGGTGGTTTGTTATTTTATACTAACAGAGCTCATGAGATTTTCTGTTGAATTTTGTGTTGTGATGTTTTAAAGTTTTGGGTAAAGATTTGATGGATTTTGGAACAAGGAGTGGCAAGATCCTAAGCTTGGGGATGCCCAAGGTGCCTCAAGGTAAAATTCATGGACAATAAAAAGCCTAAGCTTGAGGATGCCTCTGAAGGCATCCCCTCTTTCGTCTTCGTCCATCTGTAACTTTACTTGAGGCTATATTTTTATTCACCACATGATATGTGTTTTGCTTCGAGTGTCTTGTATGATTTGAGTCTTTGATTTTTAGTTCACCACAATCATTCTTGTTGTACACACCTTTTGGGACAGACAAACATGAATCAGAATTTATTAAGAATACTCTATGTGCTTAACTTATATCTTTTGAGCTAGATAATTTTGCTCTAGTGCTTCACTTATATCTTTTTAGAGCACGGTGGTGGTTTTATTTTATAGAAACTGTTGATCTGTCATGCTTCACTTATATAATTTTGAGATTCCTCTAGAACAGCATGGTAATTTGTTTTGGCTATAAAATTAGTCCTAATATAATAGGCATCCAAGATGGGTATAATAAAAACTATCATAAAAAGTGCATTAAATACTACGAGAAGTTTGATACTTGATGATTGTTTTGAGATATGAAGATGGTGATATTAGAGTCGTGCTATTTGAGTAGTTGTGAATTTGAAAAATACTTGTGCTAAAGTTTGTGATTCTCGTAGCATGCACGTATGGTGAGCCGTTATGTGATGAAGTCGGAGAATGATTTATTTACTGATTGTCTTCCTTGTGAGTGGTGGTCGGGGACGAGCGATGGTCTTTTCCTACCAATCTATCCCCCTAGGAGCATGCGCGTACTACTTTGTTTCGATAATTAATAGATTTTTTAATAAGCATGTGAGTTCTTTTTGACTAATGTTGAGTCCATGGATTGTACGCACTCTCACCCTTCCACATTTACTAGCCTATATATTACCGCGCACTTTTCACCGGTATCATACACCCACCATATACCTTCCTCAAACCAGCCACCATACCTACCTATTATAGCATTTCCATAGCCATTCCAAGATATATTGCTATGCAACTTTCCACCATTCCGTTTGTAATGACACGCTTCATCATTGTCATATTTCCATGCATGATCATGTAGTTGACATCTTATTTGTGGCAAAGCCACCTTTCATAATGTTTTCATACATGTCACTCTTGATTCATTGCTTATCCCGGTACACCGCCGGAGGCATTCACATAGAGTCATATTTTGTTCTCAGTATTGAGTTGTAATTCTTGAGTTGTAAGTAAAAAGAAGTGTGATAATCATCATTATTAGAGCATTGTCCCAGTGAGGAAAAGATGATGGAGACTATGATTCCCCCACAAGTCCGGATGAGACTCCGGACGAAAAAAATGAGGCCAAAAAAGAAAGAAAGAAAGAAAGAAGGCCCAAATAAAAAAATGAGAGAAGGGACAATGTTACTATCCTTTTGCACACTTGTGCTTCAAAGTAGCACCATGATCTTCATGATAGAGAGTCTCCTACATTGTCACTTTCATAAACTAGTGGGAATTTTACATTATAGAACTTGTCTTGTATATTCCAATGATGGGCTTCCTCAAATTGCCCTAGGTCTTCGTGAGCAAGCAAGTTGGATGCACACCCACTTAGTTTCTTTTGTTGAGCTTTCATACACTTATAGCTCTAGTGCATCCGTTGCATGGCAATCCCTACTCACTCACATTGATATCTATTGATGGGCATCTCCATAGCCCGTTGATACGCCTAGTTGATGTGAGACTATCTTCTCCTTTTTGTCTTCTCGACAACCACCATTCCAATACTGCTTTGTTGAATCTTGTTATGAAAGATCAATTCACCGGCCTTCCTAGTGAAGATGTCGCTACTCATCTGAATAGCTTCGTTGATTTATGTGATATGCAAAAGAAAAAATATGTCAATAATGATGTCGTTAAATTGAAGCTATTTCCTTTTTTGCTAAGAGATCGTGCTAAAGCTTGGTTTTCGTCTTTGCCTAAGAATAGTATTGATTCATGGAACAAATGCAAAGATGCTTTTATCTCTAAGTATTTTCCTCCCGCTAAGATCATCTCCCTTAGAAACGATATAATGAACTTTAAACAACTTGATCATGAACATGTTGCACAAGCTTGGGAGAATGAAATTAGTGATACGTAATTGCCCTACTCATGGTTTGAATTTGTGGATGATTATACAAAATTTTTATGCCGGATTGAATTTTGCTTCTAGAAATCTTTTAGATTCGGCCGCGGGTGGCACTTTTATGGAAATCACTTTAGGAGATTCTACTAAACTCCTAGATAATATTATGGTTAATTATTCAAAATGGCATACTAAAAGAACTTCTAATGAAAAAGTGCATGCGATAGAAGAAATTATTGTGTTGAGTGGAAAGATGGATGAGCTTATGAAATTATTTGCTACAAAGAGTGTTTATTCTGATCCTAATGATATGCCATTGTCTACTTTGATTGAGAATAATAATGAATCTATGGATGTGAATTTTGTTGGTAGGAATAATTTTGGCAACAACGCTTATAGAGGGAATTTTAATCCTAGGCCATATCCTAGTAATCCTTCTAATAATTATGGGAATTCCTACAACAACTCTTATGGAAATTATAATAAGATTCCCTCTGATTTTGAATCTAATATTAAAGAATTTATTTCTTCGCAAAAGAATTTTAATGCTACGATTGAAGAAAAATTGCTTAAGATTGATGATTTGGCTAGGAACGTTGATAGAATTGCTCTTGATGTTGATGCTTTGAAACTTAGATCTATTCCACCTAAGAATGATATTAATGAGTCTCTAAAAGCCATGAGAATTTGAATTGATGAGTGTAAAGAAAGAACCGCTAGGATGCGTGCTTCCAAAGATGCCTTTATTAAAGCGTGTTCTTCCAATTCCTATGAAAATCAAGATGAAGATCTGAAAGTTATTGATGTGTCTCAAATTAAATCTTTATTTTGCAATATGAATCTTGATGAAACTGAATATGATATTCCTTTACCTAGAAGGCGTTCTAAAAATTCGGAGTGTTTAGATCTTAATGATGAAATTGATGAAAGTGGGATTGAAAGAAATAAAAATCTAGATGTTGCTAAACCACTACATTTGATTTCAAGGAATTTAATTATGAAAGTTTATCTTTGATTGATTGTATTTCCTTGTTGCAATCCGTGCTAAATTCTCCACATGCTTATAGTCGAAATAAAGCCTTCACCGAACATATTGTTGATGCCTTGATGCAATCTTATGAAGAAAGACTTGAGTTGAAAGATTCTATCCCTAGAAAACTCTATGATGAGTGGGAACCAACTATTAAAATTAAAATTAAAGATCATGAGTTTTATGCTTTCTGTGATTTGGGTGCTAGTGTCTCTACTATTCCCAATACTTTGTGTGATTTACTAGATTTCCGTAATTTTGATGATTGCTCTCTAAACTTGCATCTTGCGGATTCCACTATTAAGAAACCTATGGGAAGAATTAATGATGTTATTATTGTTGCAAATAGGAATTATGTGCCCGTAGATTTCATTTTTCTTGATATAGATTGCAATCCTTCTTGCCCTATTATTCTTGGTAGAACTTTCCTTAGAACGGTTGGTGCGATTATTGATATGAAGGAAGGGAATATTAGATTTCAATTTCCATTAAAAAAGGGCATGGAACACTTTCCAAGAAAGAAAATAAAATTACCATATGAAACTATCATGAGAGCCACTTATGGATTGCCTACCAAAGATGGCAATACCTAGATCTATTCTTGCTCGTTATGCCTAGCTAGGGGCGTTAAACGATAGCGCTTGTTGGGAGGAAACCCAATTTTCTTTTTGTACCTTGCTTTTTGATTCTGTTTAGTAATAAATAAATTATTTAGCCTCTGTTTTGGTTGTTTTTGTGTTTAATTAGTGTTTGTGCCAAGTAGAACCGTTGGAAAGACTTGGGGAAAGCCATGTTGAACTTGCTGTAAAAAACAGAAACTTTAGCGCCCACGAGAACTGCTGTCATTTTTATTTGAAGAGTGATATTTAGTTAATTATTTTTTCAGATGATTAATAGATAAATTCCTCACGTCCAGCAATTTATTTTAGAATTTTTGGGGTTCCCTATCTTCCGCTAGCTACAGATTACAACAGACTGTTCTGTTTTTGACAGATTCTGTTTTTCGTGTGTTGTTTGCTTATTTTGATGAATCTATGGCTAGTAAAATAGTTTATAATCCATAGAGAAGTTTGAATACAGTAGGTTCAACACAAATATAAATAAAGAATGAGTTCATTACAGTACCTTGAAGTGGTCTTTTGTTTTCTTTCGCTAACTGAGCTCACAAGTTTTCTATTTTATGTTTTGTGTTATGAAGTTTTCAAGTTTTGTGTAAGAATTTGATGGATTATGGAACAAGGAGTGGCAAGAGCCTAAGCTTGGGGATGCCCATGGCACCCCCAAGATAATCCAAGGACACCAAAAAGTCAAAGCTTGGGGATGCCCCGGAAGGCATCCCCTCTTTCGTCCACTTCCATCGGTAATTTACTTGGAGCTATATTTTTATTCACCAACATGATATGTGTTTTGCTTGGAGTGTCTTGTATTATTTGTGTATTTGTTTGTTAGTATGCCACAATAATCCTTGCTGTACACACCTTTTGAGAGAGCCATACATGAATTAAAATTTCATAGAATCCTCTATGTGCTTCACTTATATCTTTTGAGCTAGATAATTTTGCTCTATGTGCTTCACTTATATCCTTTGAGCTAGATAATTTTTCTCTATGTGCTTCACTTATATCCGTTGAGCTAGACAATTTTGCTCTATGTGCTTCACTTAGATCTTTTAGAGCACGGTGGTGGATTCGTTTTAAAGAAACTATTGATCTCTCATGTTTCACTTAAATTAATTTGAGAGTCTCTTAATAGCATGGAATTTGCCTAATAATAATATGATTGGTATTCAAGATTTGTAAAATTTCTTTTGAGTGTGTTGAATACTAAGAAAAGATTGAAGCATGATAATTGTTTTGAGATATGGAGGTGACAATATTAAAGTCATTCTAGTTGAGTAGTTGTGAATTTAAAGAATACTTGTGTTGAAGTTTGTGATTCCCGTAGCATGCACGTATGGTGAACCGTTATGTGATGAAGTCAGAGCATGATTTATTTATTGATTGTCTTTCTTATGAGTGGCGGTCGCGGACAAGCGATAGTCTTTTCCTACCAATCTATCCCCCTAGGAGCATGCGCGTAATACTTTGCTTTGATAACTTCTAAATTTTTGCAATAAGTATATGAGTTCTTTACGACTAATGTTGAGTCCATGGATTATACGCACTCTCGCCCTTCCACCATTGCTAGCCTCTCTAGTACCGCGCAACTTTCGCCGGTGCCATAAACCCACCATATACCTTCCTCAAAACAGCCACCATACCTACCTATTATGGCATTTCCATAGCCATACCAAGATATATTGTCATGCAACTTACGCCCGTTCCGTTTATTATGACACGCTTCATCATTGTCATATTGCTTTGCATGATCATGTAGTTGGCGTTGTATTTGTGGCAAAGTCACTGTTCATAATTCTTTCATACATGTCACTCATGAGTCATTGCACATCCCGGTACACCGCCAGAGGCATTCACATAGAGTCATATTTTGTTCTAAGTATCGAGTTCTAATTTTTTCGAGTTGTAAGTAAATAAAAGTGTGATGATCATCATTATTAGAGCATTGTCCCATGTAAGGAAAGTATGATGGAGACGATGATTCCCCCACAAGTCGGGATGAGACTCCGGAAGAAAATAAAAAAGGGGAAAGGCCATAAAAAGAAAAGGCCCAAAAATAGAGAAAAGAAAAAATGAGAGAAAAAGAGAGAAGGGACAATGCTACTATCCTTTTACCACACTTGTGATTCAAAATAGCACCGTGATCTTCATGATAGAGAGAGTCTCCTATGTTGTCACTTTCATATACTAGTGGGAATTTTACATTATAGAACTTGGATTGTATATTCCAATGTTGGGCTTCCTCAAAATGCCTTAGGTCTTCGTGAGCAAGCAAGTTGGATGCACACCCACTTAGTTTCTTTTTGAGCTTTCATACACTTATAGCTCTAGTGCATTCGTTGCATGGCAATCCCTACTCACTCACATTGACATCTCTTGATGGGCATCTCCATAGCCCGTTGATACGCCTAGTTGATGTGAGACTATCGTCTCCTTTTTGACTTCTCCACAACCACCATTCTATTACACCTATAGTGCTATATCCATGGCTCACGCTCATGTATTGCATGAAGATTGAAAAAGTTTGAGAACATCAAAAGTATGAAACAATTGCTTGGCTTGTCATCGGGGTTGTGCATGATTTAAATATTTTGTGTGGTGAAGATGAAGCATAGCCAGACTATATGATTTTGTAGGGATAACTCTCTTAGGCCACGTTATTTTGAGAAGACATGTTTTCTTAGTTAGTATGCTTGAAGTATTATTATTTTTATGTCAATATTAAACTTTTGTCTTGAATCTTTCGGATCTGAACATTCATGCCACAATAAAGAAAATTACATTGAGAATTATGCTAGGTAGCATTCCACATCAAAAATTCTGTTTTTATCATTTACCTACTCGAGGACGAGCAGGAATTAAGCTTGGGGATGCTGGATACGTATCCAACGTATCTATAATTTTTTATTGTTCCATGCTATTATATTACCTATTTTGGATGTTTAATGGGCTTTAATATACCTTTTTATAATATTTTTGGGACTAACCTACTAACCAAAGGCCTAGTCCAAATTGTTGTTTTTCTACCTATTTCAGTGTTTCGCAGAAAAGGAATATTAAACAGAATCCAAACGGAATGAAACCTTCGGGAGAGTTATTTTTGGAACAAACGTGATCCAGGAGACTTGGAGTCTACGTCAAGAAAGAAGCAAGGAGGCAACGAGGCAGGGAGGCGCGCCCAGGGGGTAGGTGCGCCCCCACGCTCGTGGGCCCCTTGCAGCTCCACCGACGTACTTCTTCCTCCTATATATACCCATATACCCTGAAAACATCCAGGAGCACCACAAACCCCTATTCCACCGCTGCAACCTTCTGTACCCGTGAGATCCCATCTTGGGGCCTTTTCCGGTGCTCTGCCGGAGGGGGAATCAATCACGGAGGGCTTCTACATCAACACGATAGCCTCTTCGATGATGTGTGAGTAGTTTACCACAGACCTTTGGGTCCATAGTTATTAGCTAGATGGCTTCTTCTCTCTCTTTGGATCTCAATAAAAAGTTCTCCTCGATTCTCTTGGAGATCTATTCGATGTAATTCTTTTCGCGGTGTGTTTGTCGAGATCCAATGAATTGTGGGTTTATGATCAAGATTATCAATGAACAATATTTGATTCTTCTCTAAAATCTTTTATGCACGATTTAAATATCTTTGCAAGTCTCTTCGAATTATCAGTTTGGTTTGCCCTACTAGATTGATCGTTCTTGCAATGGGAGAAGTGCTTAGCTTTGGGTTCAATCTTGCGGTTTCCTTTCCTAGTGATAGCAAGGGCAGCAAGGAATGTATTGTATTGTTGCCATCGAGGATAAAAAGATGGGGTTTATATCATATTGTTTGAGTTTATCCCTCTACATCATGTCATGTTGCATAATGTGTTACTTTGTTCTGATGAACTTAATACAATAGATGCATGCTGGATACCGGTCGATGTGTGGAGTAATAGTAGTAGATGTAGAATCATTTTGGTCTACTTGTCGCGGACGTGATGCCTATATACAAGATCATGCCTAGATATTCTCATAACTATGCGCTTTTCTATCAATTGCTCGACAGTAATTTGTTCACCCACCGTTGAATTGGCAATCTTGAGGGAAGCCACTAGTGAAACCTATGGCCCCCGGGTCTATCTTCCATCATATTATTTTCTTATCAATTTGCTATTTCTATTTTACAATCTTTATTTTCCAATCTATACAACAAAAATACCAAAAATATTTATCTTATTATCTCTATCAGATTGCACTTTCATAAGTGACCGTGAAGGGATTTACAACCCCTTTATCGCGTTGGTTGCGAGGTTCTTGTTTGTTTGTGCAGGTACTAGGGGACTTGTGTGTTACCTCCTACAGGATTGATACCTTGGTTCTCAAAACTGAGGGAAATACTCACGCTACTGTGCTGCATCACCCTTTCCTCTTCAAGGGAAAACCAATGCAAGCTCAAGAGGTAGCACTTCTCAAGTCTTTGATTTTCTTTCTTTTTTGGCGAGGAATGAAGGAGGACAAAATTGAGATTTCCTGGGACTCGAACCCAAGACCTCTTGGTTGAAAACCAAGGGTACTAGTCACTTATGTGGCGGACGTTCCTTGGGAGGAGGACGGCAGACAAACACATTTTCCTCGCAGTTTTAGTTGTGATGCAAGATCGAACAGTCGCAGTTTCGGGAATGTTATCAGGCGAACGAGCCCAGTTTTTCTGTTCTTCCTATATATAAAAAAGTATGCTACTTGGTGTCGGCTTAGTCATCAAATGATTGTGCCAACCTTGACTATTGGATTGACATTCAACATTTGTCGTGTTTCTTCAGTCTCTTCTTCCTCCAACCACCAAAGACAAACCAGCATCGGTGGGACCACCTGCTCCTGCCTCCCACGATAGGTTGTGTTGCCGCGCATGCATCGTGGCCACATCGCACCCTAAAACTTTGCGCGTCTTCCCCGGCTCTTGTTCGTTTCCGTCCGAGGCCTCCACATCGTCCTCCGCCTTGGTTTGCTCGCCGCGGCGCCGCCCTCCAATGTTGTCAACATGGTCAACAACCGAGAGGAATAAGGAGATGAATGTACATGGTGGGGATGACAGTAGGGACCCAGCAGTGCGCACAGTAATTTTGTTCTTTCGGGATGAAGAAGGATATCAACTGGGTTGTGTGGGAGCTGTGGCTCGTCTAGCCCAGGCTTTTATTTCATATGTTTACCACATGACCAGCCCAGTTTTTTTTCCTTTCTGAAAACGGCTAGCCCAGCTATTTTGTTTTTTGCAGAGGCCTACTTGCTTTTCTACGCCCTACTGGATTTCAAGGAATTTAATTATGATAATTTCTCTTTGATAGATTGTATTTCCTTGTTGCAATCGGTGCTAAATTCTCCTCATGCTTATAGTCAAAATAAAGCTTTTAATAAACATATCTTTGATGCTTTGATGCAATCTTATGAAGAAAACTTGAGTTGGAAGTTTCTATCCCTAGAAAACTTTATGATGAGTGGGAACCTACTATTAAAATTAAAATTAAAGATCATGAATGCTATGCTTTGTGTGATTTGGGTGCTAGTGTTTCCATGATTCCAAAGACTTTGTGTGATTTGCTAGGTTTTTGTGATTTTGATGATTGTTCTTTAAATTTGCACCTGGCTGATTCCACTATTAAGAAACATGTGGGAAGAATGAATGATGTTCTTATTGTTGCAAATAGGAATTATGTGCCCATAGATTTTATTGTTCTTGATATAGATTGCAATCCTTCATGTCCTATTATTCTTGGTAGAGCTTTCCTTAGAACGATTGGTGCAACTATTGATATGAAGGAAGGGAATATTAGATTCCAATTTCCCTTAGGGAAAGGCATGGAACACTTCCCTAGATAGAAAATGAAATTACCATGTTCCTAAAATCACTATTAAATTACCATGTTATAACTATGCTCAATTCTGTCAATTGCTCAACAGTAATTTGTTTACCCACCATAATACTTATGCTCTCGAGAGAAGCCACTAGTGAAACCTATGGCCCCTGGGTCTATTTTCCATCATATTAATCTCCCGTCAACAAGCTATTTCTTGCACCATTTTTATTTTGCTTTATTTACTTTGTATCTTTATCATAAAACTACCAAAAATATTATCTTATCATATCTTTCAGATCCCACTTTCGTAAGTGACCGTGAAGGGATTGACAACCCCTTTATTGCGTTGGTTGCGAGGATTTTATTTGTTTGTGTAGGTGCGAGGGACTCGTGTGTGGATTGATACCTTGGTTCTCAAAAACCAACGCAGTGCTCAAGAGGTAACAGAGGGGTGTGGCATACCGCAAGACGGGACACCACGGGATACTGTTCATCTCCACCGTCGAGCTCCTCCAGCCTCCACGGGCTACTGTTCATCCACTGTCGACCTCCTCCAGTCTGCAACCTCCACCTGCGACTGTTCATCCACGGGCTCCTGTTCATCCAGCCTCCACTGCTCCTCCACCGGCTACTGTTCAACCAGCCCTCCACGGGGTCATGTTCATCCAGACCTCCACGGGGTCCTGTTCAACCACCCCTCCACGGGCTACTATTCATCCAGCCCTCCACCGGCTACTGTTCAACCAGCCCTCCATGAGGTCCAGTTCATCCATCCCTCCACGGGGTCCTGTTCATCCACCCCCAACCGGCTCGATCGGGGTCCTGTTCATCCAACGGCAACAGCCTCTAGTACCACGGGGTCCTGTTCATCCAACCCCTCCACCCATCTGGAACTGTTCATCCAAGCCCCCCCCCCAACAACGCTCACTGTTCATCAAGAGGCAGCATCGATCGGCTTCAGTTAGTAGTAGTAGCGAAGGAATTACTCGGGTTCAGTTAACAGTAAGGGATCGACCGGGGTTCAGTAACATAGCTAGTGCAATCGCTCGGGTTCAGTTAGAGTCCAACGCCTCGCCTGGGTTCAGTTAGAGCACAATGCCTCGCACACACGCGTGTAAGTGTATGAGAGAAACGCGCAAACCTCCATGCATCGCTCAGCCTTGACCACCCACCGTAACAGAGAACTCCCCAATATTATCCTTGCCCTCAGTTCTACCACAATTTTTTCTGTCATGGATAGCCCAAAGAATGTCATGCAGTTGCGTCTCCGGCCCGCCCAGGATGAAAAGCCCATTTTCTATCATGATTTTTTGTCATGGAAGTAGGAGCCCACCTCATCTATGATGATACCGGGTTTTCTCATAATTATCGTCAAAGAAGTGTCATAAGCATGACAGCAAAAAATTCGTTTAGCCCAAAATGTTAGGGATGTGTCTTTTTTATAGTGTGGATAAGCACTGTGCGCATGCGTCGTGCTAGCTCATGCTTCCTTCTCTACTACATTTTCTAAATAGGCTATAGTGTCTCGCCACTCCTCTCATCGGTTTCCCGCCTCTTCTCCCATCGTTTTCCCGCTACCGATGCCAGTGATCATTGAAGGCTAGCGGCGACACACTAGCCATGTAAATATCCCACACAGTTTCTAAAAGCACAAATGTGTGTGATAGGAGGGAGTAGGTCCCATAGGGTGACCAGAGTGAAAGGCCTTAATGCCAATGAGGCAATTCCTATCAGCAAGGGGCGGTTTCATTTAAATGCCATGAAACAGTCATTATAGAGATATATTATAAACCTTGGGATCCTTGTTTTGCTAATTTGTAGAATATTTTTTATGGGTTATTTTTGCTGTAAAAAATTAAAGAATGATTGGCTTGACCTGTCATGGCGATTATGTAAACCTTTTTTAGGTCGCAAGGTATAGGGGCAGGGTGTTCTTATCTAGAAAGTCACCCTTGTGCGGCTTATAGATGCACAACATATCTATGGGATCCCCGAGGTATATATACTATCCTTTACCGACAATTAGGGGGCACACAATCTATCCCTTAGATCCAACAACGAAAAGGGTTTGACCATGATGGTTTCCTATTGATACTAGTAATGTGCACGTGCATTGAACACATGAGATTCGTAACCAAATTATGAATAAATACCACACTATAGCATGTAAGCTTTGAGTCATATATGCATGATGTAGATGTTCGTTTAATTCTTATAGTTCATCTCATCCGAAATCAATTAGTTTTATAGAATTGTGCATTGTAAACCATAAAGTAAAAACAAAAAGTGAAAATTCTTTTAGAAAGAAAAAGTTTGGGAAATTAAGATATGGAAGATTCTACAACAAACGAGAAGGGCTTGTGTTTTGTGGTTTGTGCATTATGCTTAAGTTCAACCAAGGAGTCTTCTAGATTGTACATGTGGCAAAATCTGGTGGAATGTAGATGATATCCAATAGCTAGTAGTGCTCAGATTTGCCATCTCTGTACCATCGGATTGGCTTCATCCAACGACCAACTTTAAAAGTTGTCCACACACTATATAGGGGTATAGATGTGTCCCATGCTAGACCAAATAAAGTATAAGCGCATACATGGGATGAGCCCCCCCCCCTGCCGCCGCCTCGAAGTTGGGAACTAGGCTTGGAGTCGAGTATGGTGTTCAGTTTGTAATGTAGTTGGTGGTCCATCGAAGTTGCGCATTCTGGATTTAAACACATCACACACCACCGTACCCATACATATTTTCGGGCCACATGAAGTGTATACAGGGTCTTCTGATTGACCATGTCTCCCTTGTGCGGTTTTTTGTGATGACACACATATTTGTGGGCTCCCCGAGTGTATATATATATATATATATCATCCCTTTGACCGATAAAGAGGGGTATGTGTTGGCCATGAATGGATTCCTCCTAGTTCATGTTAGGGTCGGTCAACATCACATGTCGCTCAACCAAAGCTCGAGCTCATGCGTTCTCAGGATTCCCTCCCACATGCTCAGATTGCTGGGGTCGACCTACATCATACCCTGCGTATCTCATCCTTAAATACCTTACCTTCATGGTTGTTGTCTATATCGAGAGGTAGGCACCCCATCTAAATTGTACATTATTCTGTATTGAAAAACACATCACCCCTTCCCAACGTACATCATTTTGGGCCGCATGCAAGAGGTGCTGGTTTTGTGGTCCCTCTCGTGCGATTTATGATGGTTCAATCTATTGTCCCAAGCGGTTTACCGATAACAACAGCCGTCGTTTGACCAAACAATACATTCATTGGTCCGTCTTATGGTAGGTCATGGCGACATGCATGTATGACCAAAGTATCGATCATTACGTGCATCTGCCCCGCTGAAACGAAGTAGGAGGTGGTGGGCCAAGCATCCTAGCTACCTATGACATTATGTCATTATAGATATATCCAAGGGTGCTTTTGGGTTTGTGAGGCAGGTGCCACCAAAGTTATATATGCATTGTGTATTTAAAGTTTTAACCATCACACCCAATACTCCTACATATATTTGGCCACTTCCAGGTGGTTCTTGACTTCTGGCTGCTCTCATCGATATTCAACGAAGCGCCCAACCATGGGCCCACACGGTAAAAGTTGTGCATTGGAATTTTGAGCATCACAGACCACCCTTTTCACTAATATATATTTGGGCCACATGCTGGTGTGGCTATCTTTTGACCCTCTCTAATATTTTGTTTGCTGAAAGACTCTGATGAAGCTCAATGGACACGGGTATAATATCTTAAACGTGTGTGATGCAAGTGCGTTATGAATCACGACGACTGCGCAAGCACGAGCCAAGGTGGAGGTACTGGCTCAACCGTGTGCGATGCAAGTGCGCTGCAAAATCACCATGACTGCGCAAGCGCGAGCAAAGAGTGGAGGTACTGGCTTAACCGTGTGTGATGCAAGTGTGCTATAAAATCACCACATGCGCAAGCTAAAGGCGGGTAAGTTTATTTGGAAATTAGGAAGAACCACGTGTGATAGACAAGCTTCTTACCTTGAGCGTTGCACAAATCGGCGGTTCCGACACTTTTCCTTATTATCCTACACACATATTGTTATTGGACCGTGTGCGATCTTGGGCACTCTCGCCACGCATCAATTGCTTTACCCAAATTTTAGTAGCCGTCGTACTTCAACCATCACCCACACTCCTCCAGCACCGACCTTATAGTAAAATTGAAGTAGCCGAGGCATTTGAACCGTCGCCCTCACTCGTCCACCACCATCTCCACCCACCATTACTAAAAAATTTGGTCGCCGCGGTGTATCCTCAAACACCCCCCATCCACAGCCCCCCCCCACCCGGCCAACTCCCCCCTTGAATCCTAGCTTGCGGCTACCGCCATCGCCGCCAACCCCTGTCGGTCCGCCTGTTCCTTCTAGCCTAGATAATAAAGTTCAAGTTGCCCGGCGATTCCAATACCGTCGCCCCACTCCCCTGATTTTTTGATGAGGCATGCTGTGTCCCTACCTGCTAGATCCACATCCCCTGCTCCAGAATGTCGCAGCCTAAGCTCGACACGTATCCCAGGGAGCCCGACGAGCATTCGGCCAAGAAGAGGTTTATGATGGCCTCTCCACCGGACGTTGGCGAGGTGGCCGCCGCTCGCCCCGACCTGTCGATCCCGGAGCAACACATTCCCACGGAAGCCGGCGGAGATGTTGACTACGTTGCCATGCCGAAGGCTTCATGCCAACGGGCTAGCGTATTTCTGTATCTCGGGAAAGTTGGCTATGACATCAAGCTCGTCCATAGCGATGGCTTCACGCGGCCATGTCACTGGTTAAGTAGTCCATCCCCAACCGCTCTGGTTCAACTATCGTCGATCTCTTCGACGACCCTACCGCTAATATCCTAGGCCAAGCGGTCAAGGATTTGCGATCCTTATATGCTATCGAGCCCATTTTGTCATTTCTGAAGGACACTTTCTATGGCGGTGGCTTGGGATCCTCAATTTCCAAGTCAGATCTCATCGACCACGACCACGAGGAGGGCACCCACGAAGGGTCTTCCAAGGAGAAACAACCCATCTGTGACATCAGAGAGTGCACCATGGATCTGTGCTCTTCCAACTGGAAGGATCCCATCCATGAAATGTGAGGCAACATCCTATCAGCAAATCTTACCTTTTCTAGCTTGCCAACTTGTACCCTTTGCTGTAGTAGCATTTGTCGTGTGGTGCTTTAACTGTGCCGTGTTTAATTATTTCAGTTATGCAAAAATGTATTGTTCAATAGGGCTATGTGATGTTTAAGTATGAATTGTCCACTTCAGTTTCCCAAATAGCTATATTTGGTTGTTTATAGTGAGTAGATCCCTTGTTTATCTGTATTTGGTTGTTAGGTTCACTACTAGGGAAAAGCCTAGTAGTAGCGTGAGTTTCATGCCTATTAGTAGCGCGGGGAACCCCGCTACTAGTAAGGCGCTACAGCTATTACTTAGCAGTCGTGCGTGCGGCACACGCTACTGCTAAGACATATAGCCGCAGCGCGTGTTTACCCCGGTGCTACAACTAATCTAACTAGTAGTAGCGTGTTTCCTGTCCATCGCTACTAGTATTATTTTCTCATTTTTTATTTTTAGTGTATTTATATGCCGTTATACAAATTTTGGTATAATACCAATTATGAGGTTGTCATATCAATATGTCCATAGCAGTGTGTCATATGAAGGTGGATTAGGTTCTAGTGGAGGCAACATGTGGTGCATGTCAAAAGTATACTGCTAATCCAAGCTTGATCTAGTTTGGACTAGTTGTACTTTCGATGTGCACCACATGTTGCCTCCACTTGAATCTAATCCGCCAACACAAGCTATTTAATCATCATCATCATAGTCATTTCCACCAACAATAGCTATTTAATCATCATAGTCATAGTGTAGCACACATCATCATCTTCAAACTCATTCTAGCTAACTAATCACCACCAACACTAGCTGCAATAGCTATATCTAATCACCACCAACACTAGCTAATAATAATCATCATAGTCATTATCACCAACACTAGCTATTTGATCATCATAACTCATTTCTAGCTAACTAATCACTCCTGCTGCTCTCTCTCTGGTAAAATAGCATAAAACATGTGTAGCACTCCTGCTTCATCAAGTCGGAGCATGCAGATGAACATGTCTCCTAATCGTGGGCTACGCTTCTGATTGCTGCCCCCTAGTACTTCTCTGCGACCGTTCACAATTTTGCTCCAGTCTTTAATTATTAAGCATTCCTCGCTATTAGAAATCCTGAATGCACTAAAGTGCATTGTAGGATGTCTTGGTCGTAAGCTAACAATTCTCATGCAACCTTTAGTCTCGATCCAATGAGGCACAACATTATCGGGAGACCCTGTTGAAGAACATCGTATAGTAACATACTTAGCAATGAATTTTAGCTTAAAAATAATGTATGTAAAAGATGCACTGAGGACAAATAGTAAAAATCTTACCATCTTTCCTAAATAGATGTGACCATAGTTCAGTACAAACACTATTGGTCGCACGTTTTGAGTATTAATATTTTTAAGTCCAGAAAAATAATTTGTCTTGATAGTATGAAGATCATCAATCCATGAAACATAATGACTTATCTCCTCACAGTTTAGTTCAGTCCCGGGACAGTAGTAGGTCCTGTCTACCAAGCGTTGGACATGTTTGCTTGAACGGAAATAAGCTGTCAATAGAAATTAGTTGTCAACTATTTTTGAATAAACAATATCGAAGACATAAATATGGTTGAGAAACTCACATAATGGTATAACTGGAGGCCTCCGCACATCAACCCAGGTGTCGATATTACCTTCAATATCATCTTCCGGATGAATATCAAAGGTGATAACCATATCAGGCTCAAGTGCATAAGTCTTGCATAGTGCTTACCAAGTTCTGCATTCAAAATAGGTGTAGGTGTCTGTGTTGTGTAATTTTGCATGGAAAGTATAACCATGCTTGGTCTTCAAGTAAACTCTCTTTACCTCCATAGTAATTTTCACAGGACTGGAACCTATCTTATCCAAGACAAAAACTCTTGCATGGTAGGGGATACGCTAGTACAATAGTAAAAAATTTAAATTATATGTTGAAGCAAATGGAGCAGACGTCATGCTTAATTACGAAAAAAGACTTGTCATTGTGACTTACTGTATCCACTTCAAAGTTCTCGTCCAGCTTGATGCTGAAGCGCCTATCATCATCTAGGAAGATTCTGTCGCACATGCCGCGCTCGTCTTCGCAGTATTCGCAAATACCGAAATCCTTTTTGTCATCAGACATTTCCTATGTTCATAGTTGAAACATTAATTGAAAATTGATCGAAGGCAACTACCAGGATATTCAACACACAAATCCGAGGCACTCGATATTTCCTACATAGTCTGGCCAAGTCATGCCAAAATTCACGAAAAAATCCGTCATGACCTTTGCTGAAATAGGACATATCAAGCGCCTGAAATTTGCCGAAACGGAAATGAATCAACACTCTGGCAAAACATAGGCCACTCGGAGGTGTAACCTTCAAACATGACCGGCCACTTGGGCAAGCACATATCCTATTTGAGCAACACAAGATATACATTTCAAAATATCTTATAGGACTCATATTGACATGAGCGTTCAATAAGCAAAACCAAATTGTAAAATAAATAAGTATTCAAATTGGCATGCATTCAATAAGAAAAAGTAAATCATCTCATGGGTCTATACATCATCGAATATTTCCACTAATACATCCCGAGTAGTATCATACATATAACATCACTAATACAACTAAAACCCTAGCGCACGATGGGTATCGGCACGGGCGGTGGACACCCAAAGAGAAGGAACCATCACAGGATCATAGCTCTAGTGAGATCCTTGGAGAACCTGCCAGGTATTGGAGAACCTGTGCTCCAACGCAAACAAGTAGCGACGGACGTGCGCGTCCTTCTCCCTGACACGGTGACGTACCACCTCCACGGGGTCCCCAAGCCTCTGCACCGTCACTGGCCCACGCGACCGCCACCAAAGAAGGTAGAGCCTCCAGTACCAGCCCGGTGGAGCCCAGTCCCAGACATGGCCCATCTGGTCAAGCAGGTGTCCTCCGCCAAGTCGATGATGAGGATGCGGGATAGGCATCATCGACGTCGATGCGGGAATAATTGCTTTAACTAAAAAAATAACAACAATTTGACATGTTCAACTAGTTGTATTAATTCAACTAGTTCTTATAAACTTACTATAAATAAAATTAAACTAGTACCTAACAAGTACCTAGTTCTTACTAACTAAGTAGTACCTAGGAGCTACTCCCCTAGATACCATCGAATTTGATGAACCTAGGGGTGGAAAGTGGTAGCGGATAATCCGAAATATCAGACATTCGTATTCGATCAGATATTCCAATTATCCAACTTAAAAGTCAAATAAGTTGTCAAATTTTACTCATTTTATGATTAATCTTAGAAATTATTATGCATTACAATAGTGTTTATTCATAAACCTATTTATCAAGAAAACACCCAATTCGTTTCCACCCGTAGATGAACCCTAACTATTTTGATTCAACTACAATTTGAAGAACCCTAGGCAGAGGTAGGGGAGGGGGAGGAGCAGGCCTGCTCACCTCGGGTGCCTGCGGCGAGGTCGGGGTAGGCGGTGTCGAGGTCGGAGTCGGGGCTCGAGCGCGCGGCAGAGGGCGGTGTCGAGGTCGGGGTCAGGGGCGGCGGTGAATCCGTGGTCGGAGGCGGCGTCGAGGGTGTGCGGCGCGCGGTGGCCAATGGGAGACGGCAGCGGTGACAACGCGGAGGAGTTTGGATTTGGGGGAAGTGGCCATGGGGAGGAACGAACCACACGGTTAAGTCAAAAGTAGCAGTAGCGTGTTCTGGGAAGTGCGCTACTTCTAAGTTGGCTATAGCATGTTTCCGGATATGCACTGCTGCTATTCCTTTCTCTTTTTTCCCTTTTTCCATATATTTTTATTTACATTTTTTTCTTTTCCTTTCTCCTTTTTCTATTTCTTTCATTTTCATTTACTTTTATATTTGATTTTCATTTAATTTTATTTCCTTTAGCAGTAGAGCCTTTTTGCATAAACGCGCTGCTACAAACCAACTAGCAGTAGCGCTGTTCGTAGTAGATCGCTACTACTATGTGTAGTCTATCGGCTTGGAAGTGGGAATTTTAGTAGTAACGCTTTTATCTTCAGGCGCGCTACTGCTAAAATTGTATCTGTAGCACCATTTGCGCCGACGCGCTACTGCTACTTAGCACTAGCGTGCTTTTTTAACATGTCTTGCTGCTAAAGTTCTCTGTATAAGGTTTTCCCTAGTAGTGGTTGGTTGTAGTGAGCATTTTTCCAGTTATCGAGCAGATTCCTTTTTAATATGTATTTGGTTCTTAGTTTGGTTGCAGTGAGCATTTGTCCAGTTATCAAGCAGATGCCTTGTTTATCTGTATTTGGTTGTCAGGTTGCTTTTTTAGCATTTGTCCTGTTTTCAAGGAGATGCCTTGTTTATCTATATCTGCTTGTTAGGTTGGTTGCAGTGAGCATTTGTCCGGTTTTCAAGCATATGCCATGTTTATCTGTATTTGCTTGTAAGGTTGGTTGCAGTGAGACTCTGTCTAGTTTTCAATGGCTATATTTGGTTGTTATACTGATCATTTATGCTTTGTTTATTTCAGGCATTCACAATGTGTTGTTCATTATGTGCAAGTCGGAACTGTGCCACTCGACTGCATCAATACCAGTTTGAACGGCTATATTTGGTTCTAGTTATGCCTAGTGTAGTCAACACATGCCCTTTATTTCAGTTTTACACATTTATCCAGTGTGATGTTTAAGCATTACCTACGTTCTATTCATTTTCAACAATACCAGTTTGAATTGCAATATTTGATGGCTGTTAATCCTGTTGTCAGTAACATTGCATTCTATTTTATATCTGCTTTAACAGCATGCTGAAACCAACACATTCAAGCTATCATTTGGAGATGATGTTGTTTACCTTTGTTATATTTGTTTGATGTTAAGGTCGTTGTACTTATCATGCCACGGGAGTGGCCACCATTTTCCACCGAGGATTGCTTCATCCCACGGCTTGTACTCCCCCCGTCATTCCATAATGCAGTGTATATAGATCCAGGCCTGGACACTTGTTAGCTTCTCATATTAGCTTGTTGCTTGTAGGTACATATGCCCTTGGCAAGGATCCATGCATCAACCCTTTTTGTGTATGGGGCAAGGAGATATTCATGAAAAAGCATCAACTGAGGAAACTGATAAGGATTATTAGCAAAAAGATACGAATGGAGGCAAGAAAATTATTTTTTATGCTCTATCCAACACAATAATGAACTGTAGGATGTTAACTACAAACTCTGTAGCCTTCTCTTTTTA
The DNA here is from genome assembly GCF_018294505.1 of Triticum aestivum. Classification (NCBI taxonomy): domain Eukaryota; kingdom Viridiplantae; phylum Streptophyta; class Magnoliopsida; order Poales; family Poaceae; genus Triticum; species Triticum aestivum. The sequence continues at coordinate 305,896,419 of NC_057797.1, forward strand.
CTGCCCATAATGAGTCGTTAGACAACAATGTCTGAATCTTTTTCGTTCGCAGTGGTTCCCGAAGCAGTTCACTCAAGATTACGTCGCAAAGTACATGATTGGTGGACACGCAATGAAGGTTAAAGTATTGCATCCAGACTACAATGAGCATCGAGAAGTCGTAATGAAGACAGTGAAAATTGGACGGGCAGCCATCACAAGGGGTTGGCCTAGAGTCGTGCGCGCATTACACATGGATGAGGGTACAATATGGGCATTCCGCTTCACCTTCTCCAGCAACCACAATGTCTTTCGCCTCTCTCTTTACAGTCTTTAGTACAACTCACTACTAGAAAAAGGCCTATTAGTGGCGCACCTATTATGGCCATTAATGGCGCACTATAGGTGCGCCACTATTACCACTCCACTAGTAACAAATACTAATGGCGCACCTCTGGTGTGCCATTAGTATACCAGATAATAGTGGTGCACCTGGAAGTGCGCCATTACTATGTCCAATAGTGCGTCATTACTATGCCTCCTAGGGGGCCATATTTACCTTCACGTATGCCCCAAGTGCGCCATTACTATGCCCCATAATGCGCCAGTGCTATTTAGCCCTGGTGCGCCACTAATGCTCAACAAGGTGCACCACTACTATGAATATTAGTATTTTTTTAATTTTCTGATATTTGCACACGTTACAAAATACATTACAGCACAGAATATAAACAACACAACATATAAACAACAGATTTATCGAATACAATAGAAGATTAGTCTCCGAATACAATTCATCATATTAGTCTCCGAATTCAAAATACTGAACAAAGTTAGAACATTACAAGTCTCGAGACTGCGAGTAGCGAGTTTGTCGTCACATTACAAAGTCAATATCGATCATCTAAACTACCATCACATAAAAGAGAGCTGCGGTCACGATGAGCAACATCACGATGAAACGGGTCTTCATCTGGTTCCTCCTCCGCTCCCTCCTCTCTCCCGCTAGATAGCGCACATATCTAGCTTCCGCCTCCGCCGTAGTGGTGTACCCTTTGTAATTGTTACCGCTAAAACGGTGAACCTGTCTCCTACACTCCTCCCAGTCATTGTAGATTCCGGGAACCTTACCCTTGTACACGACATACGACGACATCTCTATGCACTAGACAAACAAAAAGTTAGTAGCAATTCACAGACAATATATAATCAATATATAAGTATGCAAAAAAGGATCGGAAGAGAAAAGCAACACATTAATAGCACGATTCATGGTCCTACTAATAAATAGCATTGAGTACATATAAGTTGAATGACTGTCCAAACTAAAGAGACATACAAGTTCATTAAAGTTTAATTACAGCATGAGCTAATTGATATTTCAGAGCTACATAGCATCACTACTTTCGACTCGACTCAGGGACAGGAGCGTGGATGAAGCCGCCATCTTTCGTGATGGTCATGAAATCGCGATCGTTGTCAGCCTACATTCGTAGCGTTGTTTCTATTTCACTGTTGGACAGTTGATATTTGAGGTAGAACTGCCCCGAGGTACGAAGGACATCTTGATGGATGATTTCCGCAAACTCTGACTGGATGCGAAATAATTCTTGTCTGAGGTCTGCGTCCTAGATTGCCAACAAGCGTGCGGCCCAATCTTTGAGACTATTTGGTAGCAGAAGGTGATTATGGTCCCATACGATCACCCGCATGTGATGTAGTGTATAGTAGGCATCCTTCTGACCGCCAGGCGGCTGCTTGACGCAGGGGAACGTCGTTACATGGGTGAACACGTGCTTGTCGTACCTAAAAATTGGCCTCCTGAAGGTGCCTCCAGATTTGGCGTAGCCGGGGAAAACATCATCAAGAACTTTCTTGATATTTCTTTAGTCTTTCTTTGACTGATGGTTCGTGTCGAAATACATGTCCATTGAATAGTTCGGGCTTAAGAGGATGAGTGTGCAATGTGTGTCACTACACAAAACATGGAATGTTAGAAAAAAAGAACAACCGAAATCTAAGAAATCATATGTTACGGGGCGGTGAGGGGATGACTTACTCGGGGAAGTAAAGCACGAGGAAGTTATCCTTATCTGGGTTCGCCAGAATGACGCTTCGAGGTATGAACTCGCGACTTGCCGGTCCCCAGCGCTACCCAAGATCTTGGCACGCATGTAGAAGGGGTCGACTATCACGATGTCCGGGGTCTCATCTCTAATGATCTGCATCTCCATACTGAGCGAAAATAGCCGAATGAAGGTGTAGTGCAGGGGATGAAGGTTAAACATAGCGAAGATGTCATCAAACCGCAGGACGATCATACCCCCGATGGTGCTATCGACAAAGCCCTTGCCCTCTGGTACCTTGGCCACGAAAACCAGGTATGCCACATCATTCTCGGAGAGATGCCGCTTCTCCAAAGAAAGAACACTATCATGCAGACTCCGCATAGCACCGGTTGCAGCATTGAGCAGATTAGTCGATAGCATCGGCCTACCTGCCACATGCACCCTCCTCGAGATATCCTTAGGTGAAGGTGGCCCGTCCTGAGCACGGATCGTACTCGGTGCTGGCTGGCTCGCACCCTTGTTATTCTTTCTTTTCCATCCCTTCTGCTTCTTCTGATGTAATGGGATTGAGTTCTGCTCAGAGACCACCTTCTTGAGTGTGTTGGGGCTGATAATATTTCGCACCTCGGCTATCTGAGGCTTGGTGAAGGCGGTAGCTGGAGGCGTCTCCTGAGAACTGAACACCAGACGACGCCTATTGCAATTGGGTTTCTCCGTGGTACCAGCTAGATCACGGTCGTCTTTTGTAGGGTTGGGTTCTTGAGAAGGAGACCCCAAGAATTCGTCACCATACCCACGTTTGTTCAAATACTTATCAACCCTAGTAAATGTACCGTCGTCGTCGTCTGGATCCTGTGGCATATGCATGTCCGGATCAGCTGACGGCGGTAGCGTTGCGGTGGTCTTGCCATGGCTTGGCGCCGGCACGACTGGCGGTGTTGTCTGTGGGGTGATGCCCCCCGCCCCCAAACGAATCTAACTCTTCGGCCAAAGCATTGACCAGCTTTTGCAGGCGCTGAGGGTCATCACATCATCTTCGTCAGCCCCAGGGGGTCGATACGGAGGTAACAAGTCCTCACAGCCCCGCAGCACCCGAACCAGTTGAACGCTATACACGGTGGGTGGCATCGGATTACCGTGGAACACGTGGTAACCCGGTTGAACAATTCTGGCCTTCGCGACATAGATCAACTCGCCGTCCACGAAGTGCAGGAGAGTGCATGGAACGTCGGCGGCGCCCTGCGAAAACATGTAGGGCGTCAGGGATGCCCAGTCAAAGGCAAGGAGATGAAGTCATTGGCCGAGAGGCTTAGTTACCGTGATAGCGTCGAGCTCAGCTAATGTCGAGGCACTACCAACGGCGGGCGTGCAAGTGACGGAGGGGCCGCTTGCTGCCGAGGTGTCGGCCGGTGTATTCTTCCCACACCCGGGTGCATTAAGCTCCAATGCCGGCGCCGACGCCGGAGACACCAATGGCGCCGCCGGCGCGTTGTGGAGTTGCTGCCCGTGAAGCTGCAAATCGGGGGCGGCCCCTGTTGGCCTCCCGCAATCCATGCCTGCAACCCCTCAAGAAAGGTAGGCATAATGGCGGTGATCGTTGCTCCCAGTTGGTCTCACACTTCCTCTTCGACTATCTCAAGAATCCGCGCCACTTGTGCCTTGAGTTCTTGAACCTCGTGCTCCTGGCTTTCCGAGCTCGTCTTTCTCTCCTTTCGCCCAACGTTATAGTATTCCGACCATTTCGTGGACAAGCCTTTGCCGGCCACACGACCAGCTGACGACGGCTTACTGAACTTATCCTTGTGTTTCATTACGTTCAACGCCCTATTTAAAGTGGTGTCCCAAGGGGAGCTCTGAGACGACCCCGCGCTACTGCTTTTAGTTTCCTGTGGAAGGAACATGAACCACTTAGAAATTTGGCGTCATTAATTAGAATGCAACCATATGGAGGTAATTACTCGGGGGTGTATTCCTTACCAGAACAAGCTCAAGTGCCTTGGTCTTCGGTTCCGTGGTAAGCTCCTTTGTTACCGGGTCCACCTTGTACCGGGCCCTGACATAGTTCCTGGTCTGCTCGTCATGGTATTTATCGAAGAGGGACAGTAGGCCTTGCTCGGCACGCTCCGCGTCCTCCTTGTCCCATATAGGTTCCGACACTCTGTAACCGCCGGGACCAAGTTTGTGGACCCCTAAGTTCAAGTCCCGCATATCTTTCCCCCACTGACTTGATTCCGCAGTTGCTTTGCTCTCGCACTTGATCTTGAACTCCAGGTAGTCAGCTTCGCTGATCGAAGGATTTGTCTCCTTGATCTTCTCATAACTATCACCTCTTAGAATCCTTCTCTTCACCGCGGATCTCCAAGTAGCCAGGGCCGTGCTCATGTTCGTGAGGGCGGCACTGTTCACTTTATTCCCTGACAGGCGTGTGTTTGCAAAGTCACCGGGGAACTTGTATCATTCGTTCAGCTTCATGAAGAGGAGGTTGCGCAAATTCCCTCGGTCACGATGCCTTAGGTTCTCGGTGTTGATCGAGACGGTGCTCCGGAGAATGCACCCGAGTTGTCCTGCGTACCCACTGACTAATTCTTTGGGTGCCGTTGGATGCCCATTGGAGGACACTTCAGTAAATTCCTCCTTGACAGTGCCGAGCATGTTCAGGCGCCGGTCCTTCCATTGCCTCTTCGGTTTCCTGCCATTTGTGTGTGCGCTGCCATCATCAGTGGTGGCATCCTCGGCGGCACCATCAGTGGTGTCATCCCGGATGCCACTATGGGTTGTGTAGTCGGGATCGGTGTCTTCCGCGGCGTCCTCATAGCGGTGAGGTTCTTCCTCCATCTCCTTGGAAAGCTCCCAGAATGCCTTGCCCGAACCGCCGGCCTCATCGTTGTGGGCCATGTTCGCTCTAAATAGGAAAAAAGTTTGGTCAAAAAGTTGGTTATTGTCAAGGACCAAGGTCTCTAAGTTGACCAAATAACCTAATTCTTGATGAATGTCGCCAAAAAGTTCGTTATTGTCAAGGAACAATTGAGAGATGTTTGTGATATTGCCTAGGTGTTTTGGTATGGAACCTGTTAGTGTGTTGTTGCTAAGGTCCAAGTCCACGTTCTCAAGGTAACCTAGATCTTGAGGGATGTGTCCAGAAAGTTGGTTGCTGCAAAGATACAATGATGTGAGTTCGGTCAAATTGCCTATGTTGTTTGTGATATTGCCTTGGATCTTGAAGGCACTGTTGCATGATGCAGTGGTACAACCAGCATGGGACCTCATCTTTGCACACTAATTTTCTAGCTTGTAACACTGGGATTAGTAGCTTAATTAATCGACTAGTCGGTCGTATGGTGGTGTAATTAACTTTTTTTAATACTGGCCAGTCATGTAGAGTATACTAGCTCACTAGGTGCCCCTAAAGATACCCCGGCCGTATCATTTGATTAATTAGTAAGTAAGCAATTGATCTAGCTAGAATTTTCATGCCATGCATCCACCTTTACCAAGTGCAAGCAACTTATATGATATAGATACAGATAGATACCGACAATTAGTTATTGTTATCATCAAAGATAATTTAATCAGGGAAGTGGCAGTGGATTTGTGCACAAGCTAAGCTAGCTAAACAGTAGCTTCCTTGCAACCCACAAAAGACAAAGGAAAAGGGGTGAAAAGGGGGAGATGGTTTGCTTTGATGAGCAGGCAGCATCTTCCTAACCCCCTACTTCTTGTCTCCTCTCACGATCTCTCTCACACACATGGCAAGCAAGGTGTCTGAGTGTGTGAAAAAATACTAAAGTAATCCAACCACTAAAGCACTAGATCACTACTATTGTATAATCTTTTTATAGCTTTGTATATATGTATGGCTCCAATGGGTGCCACTGCCATGCATCCCTCTCCTATCATTTAATCATGATTAGCCCATCATTTTGACCAGAGATTAGTTTTGGTTAATTAATTAACTAGTGTGTACCACAGCAGAGCACAGATATCCATCTAGCTAGTAGGAGTAGCTTTCCAAGGCCTCTTTCCAAAGCCACAACTCCTCTAAGTTCTCAAGATATGTCACATCCCTAGCTTCTGGTAATGCTCTAGGCTAGCTTCATGTGTGCATCATGTTTAAATTCTAAAATTTGAACTGAGGAAGTCAGAAGCCTCAAAACCCTAAATAAAAGAAGGGCAAAAACCCTAAAATCTCATTCATTGTTCCAAAATGTTCTTCTTAGATGTTTAATATTTTGGCAAGGGTTTTGATCTAAACCAAAAATAATGAACATTTTAAAAGGATTTATTTTGGGACTTTGAATTTAAATCAATACTATTTTGAATTTGAACTTATATCCAAATATTACTGAATATATGTTCAAATAACTGAAACATTTTTATGTGCTTTGGTATAATTCCATTGTGCTAAATAAAATGTTCAGGGGAATTTTGTCACTGTTTTTGAATTTGTTTTATTTCAAAACAGTGGCAAAAGATTAAATAAAAACAAAACAGAGAAAAAAAATAAAAAGAGCAGAAGCTTACCTAACTCACCTGCAGCCCACCTGGCGCCCACCAACCGGCCCAGCCGGCCCAGCCCACCTCCTCCCCCTTGTCCTCTTCCTCCTCTGCCAGGAGGACGAACAGAGGCGAGGCGTGGCGCGCGCCCGAGAGGCCTCGGCCACCTCCTGCTTCCCCTGGCCACCTCCTGCTTCCTCTCGTCGCCCTGGACCCCGTCCGCGATGCCACGCACCCCGCCCTGGTGGCCCTCTCTCCTCTCCCTCACTCGCTGCCCTCCTTCCCCTCTCCCTCTTCGTTCTTCGCCCGAACAGAGAGCCGCCGCCGTCGTTCGCTGCCACCACGCCCACCATGCTCCTCTCGCCTCCCCGTGTAGTCTGCAAACTCCGCCACCGCCTGTTACGTCGCCTCGAGCAAGCCCCGAGCGCTCGGACGCCCCAACTCGACCGCATCGACTCGTCTTCAAGCTTCGGTCGCCGGAGATCGCCGTCGCTGTCCCGTCGCCCCAGGCCTTCCCCGAGCACGCCGACCGTCTCATCGTGATCTCCGTGAGCCCTACTTCGTTTCCCCCTAACCCCACGTCCGATTTCGAGCTCCAGCCGCTCCCTCCACCGGAGCCGAGACGCTCCGCCGCACGGGCTCATCGCCGGTGAAGCCCCGGTGACCTTTTGGTCCCACGCATGCGTCCGTTGCACTCGTTTCGTTCCGTAGAGTAAAACTAGCGCGACAACCGTCTCGTTTGCACACCACAGCGCCGGTCCCGCGAACCCCCGAGCTCCGGCCGCCGCCGGGGTCGATGCCGCGCTCAACTCCGGCCACCCCACGCCCTCTCGTGGGTCCCCCTAGATGCGCGGGAACACGGGCTCACCCCTGGTGCCCTCAGCGCGACCAGCCGCGGGCTGTAGCGCCGTCCCGAGCAACTCCGGCGAGGTCTCGCCGTCGCCGTGGTCGCCGGCGTCACTAGCTGACGTGGCGCTGATTTAGTTAGCACTAATGACCACGCTAAACACCCCCCACAGACACTGACAGCGGGCCCCGTAGCGGGTCAAAGCCCGAGTCAACGCGGGATTAGCCCCTGTGTCACTGACGTGTGGACCCCACACGTCAGGTTTGACCCTGACCGGCCCGGTTGACCCTGCTGACGTCACTGTGACGTGGTGCTGACGCCATAATCATTTCTGGATTTAATATTAATCAGGAAAATCCAGAAAATAGCTAAAACTTCAATAAATCATAGAAAATTAACCGTAACTCCAAATTAAATAATTTATATATGAAAAATTATCAGAAAAATTCAAGGAATCCATCTGTACCATTTTCATGCATGTTAGAACAACTTATAGCTGCTGTTTAGCACAAATCATATAAAGGGCATTTAATTAATCACATATGGAGTTTGAATTTGAATGTTATATTCAAACCAACTTCATTTAATCTGTTGCTAGTTGCATTAGCCCAAAACACATTCATTTTGCCATGTCATGATCATGCATCATATTGTGCATTGCATTGATTGTGTTCCTTTCTGTGTTGCCGGTATTTGTCCCCTCTCGATAGACGCGATACCGATGATGTGATCGTTGACACTGATGAAGACTCAATGTTATCTTCAGAAGTGCCAGGCAAGCAAAACCCCCTTGTTCATTCCGATACAATCCCACTCTCTCGCTCCTGCTCTCTTTTACTGCATTAGGACAACAACGATTCATCTGTTACCTGCTGCGGTAGCTGAACCCCTTTATCCTTTGCATGACCTGTCATTGCCATAGTAAATAGATGAAACCCACTAGCATGAGTAGGAGTTGTTTGAGCCCTGTTGTGCCTACTCATTCATGCTTGTTTGTCATGCCTGCTACAGCTTAGAGTCGAGTCAGGTTTGATTCATCCGGGATGAATCAGAGGTGTGTGAACATGTCCTACTGTGTGTGAGCTAAGTGTGTGAATACGATTTGGTAAAGGTAGCGGTGAGAGGCCATGTAGGAGTACATGGTGGGTTGTCTCATTGCAGCCGTCCTCAGGAACTGAGTTCTGTGTTTGTGATGCATGATTCAGCTACTACCACGCATTGGGCCCGAAACCAATGGACCCTCTCGGCTTCTTAATCACCCTTGTCCTATGTCCAGGAGTTGCAAGTAGTTTCTGGTGTTTGTAGTATGCTGGAGGCCGTGGGCAGCGCTGACCGTAGGGGTGGGCTGTGATGCGGTAGGCACGTGGCCGGGTGTACCGGGCGCCCGTTTGGTGTCTCGGGAACCCTGTTCACATCGTTTGGGGCTGTGAGCGAACCTCCGGCCCGATCTCCTCATGGATGGAACCCGAATAGGCGATAAACCTGGAATAGAGACTTGAGTGTTTAGGCAGGCCGTGGCCGACACCCACGTTGGGCTTCCGCTTGAAGGTTGCCGAGTACATGTCGTGTAAACGGCGGTAAGTGGTGAGAGCGTGTGTGAAGAAGTACACCCCTGCAGGGTTAATATGATCTATTCGAATAGCCGTGTCCGCGGAAAAGGACTTCTGGGTTGCTTATATCAGTTCATAGACAAGTGAAAGTGGATACTCTAAAATACGCAAGATAAGCGTGAGTGCTATGGATGGCGTTCTCGTAGGGAGACGGGAGCGGATCCATAGTGGTGTATTGATATGGTGAATATGTGGACTCGTGTGCGCCACCTCAAAGAGTTACTTGCAGTCGTAGTTTAGGATAGCCACCGAGTCAAAGCTGGCTTGCTGCAGTTAAACCCCACCATCCCCTTTGTTGATAATGATGCATATGTAGTTAGTTCTGATGTAAGTCTTGCTGGGTACATTTGTACTCACGTTTGCCTATTTTATGTTTTGCAGAGAGACTTCGGTCTCACTAGTAGTTCCACGTGGACTTCGACGTTTAGCTTGTTACCTCAGCTACGATCTTGTGCCCTCGGCAGGATCTGATAAATAGTCAGGCTTCTCAGCCTTTTCATTTATAGATGTCTGTACTCAGACATGATAGCTTCCGCTTGTGCTTTGACTTGTATGCTCTGATTGTTGGGTCATGAGACCCCTGTTTGTAATATCTCGCTCCTCGGAGCCTATTGAATAAATTACTTGAGTTGTAGAGTCATGTTGTGATGCCATGTTGTATTTGCACATATCGAGCATATTGTGTGTATGTTATTGAAATGCTTGGTATGTGTGGGATCTGACAACCTAGTTGTTTATCCTTGGTAGCCTCTCTTACCGGGAAATGTCTCCTAGTGTTTCCACCGAGCCATGGTAGCTTGCTACTACTCCGGAACACTTAGGCTGGCCGGCATGTGTCCTTCTTCGTTCCTGTGTCTGTCCCTTCGGGGAAATGTCACGCATTGAGTATCGGAGGCCTGTTAGCCCGCTACAGCCCGGTTTACCGGAGTCCTGCTAGCCCAGTGCTACAGCCCGGACCCACTTGCTGATGACCGACACGTTCGATGCTGGGTCATGGATGCCTGTCCCTGTAAGTCTGTGCCACTTTGGGTTTACGACAAGCCATGTCAGCCCGGGCTCCTTATCATATGGGTGCTAGCGACACTATCTTATACGTGTGCCAAAAGACGCAAACGGTCCCGGGCAAAGGTAAGGCGACACCCGTGGGAATACCGTGCGTGAGGCCGCAAAGTGATATGAGGTGTTACATGCTAGACCTATGTGGCATCGAGTCGGGGTCCTGACAGCGTTGGTATCAGAGCTTGACTGCCTGTAGGATTACCAAGCCAAACTGGTCAAAGTTGAGTCTAGAAATTCTTTAGTTATATAAGGGAATTGATTGTGGGATGGAACGTAAGGCTCTTTTTACTCCTTATACCTCATGGCCTTCTGATCTGAGTCATCATCTTCTCTTCTACGGGGATTAAGAACTAGGCTATCTCTTCTTTCTATCAGGATCACGTGTTACTAATCCATAGACTTAAGATCGTTGGACTTAAGTCTCAGTTCAGTTCCTACTACTTCTGTATATTAACTGTTGATCTCCAAACCTTGATATTGTGCTTCTGAGTGGTTATGCCACCATTTTTGTGAATATCTCAAATCTTTTCTGAGCATTTACAGCCGTTATGCTGTCCGAGTCATTCCAGGTTTCTAAATAGTCTGATGCATTTGCAAAATCCTTTCCCTCTGGTTTCGATGTTCCTTTATGCCAGCTCAATCACACTAATTGTTGAGTTAAGGTATTCTATTTCCTTGACATTTATGTCGGAATTATTATTATGACCCTAGGTGTCTCAGGGGATCATCTAGTGGTCTAGCCATGATTTGTGTCCTAGTGTGATGATTCTGGCCTTTGTTCTCGAAAGCATCCTGTGATGCTACTTAGTAATAGGTATTCTGTTCCTGGGTTCTTGAACCCGAGATTCACTCTACCTACTTCATGTTGATAGTGATTGCTAGTGCCTTTAGGATATTAGTAACCTTTGCGATAGTCCTTGAAGTCCGTGGTATCTTCTTCTTCCAAATACCATGAACTACTTATGGCAGAAGTTCCTCGTTGAACCGAAATATCACACCAGGATTATTTTTGATGAGTTCTCCATTATATATTGTGGCTCTGCCAGTTCTACCTTTCCGCATGGATTGCCCAGAAGAAATATGTTGAATTCGTTCGACATGCCAAACCATGCATCCACAACTCAGAAAATCGTATGTTCCTTTGAGTTGTTCTCTTTAGTTGCATTATGACCCTCGTCTATCAATTGATAGTCAAGAGTATGCATGCATTCGTTTATCGATGCCTATTACCCTTGTGGTCCGTCAAGCCATTCTGTCCTGAATGACTTGGAGAAACAAACTCCAGTACCTCATCCATATCTAGGATTGGGTCAAAATAGTTGTATTCCGCAGATCAAATGCCAATCCAGCTTTTGGTTTTGTTCTACCTTGGAGTATTACCCCCTTTATGTCAGAATTGTCATGAGAACTGCACCAACTCTCATGAATTTTGACGTAGTGATACTTCTCACCATCATTAGTCATTCCTCGGCCCTCGTGTTGATGCAACCGGAATACCGACAAATGAATTGTGATGTGTGAAATCAATACTCCCAGCAACCTCGTTGCTTGGTAGTTAAATGGACGATAACCTCATTCTTAGCGTGTTGGTTTTTGAATCATCCTTCTAAGACTGATCGTGCTACCTAGTCCTTATTTCGGTGCACCCTTCGATTGATGAGTTAGGATCTTGTCAAGTCCTCACTCATTTGATCATATCGTTTTGCCCTCAAAAGCGGGATTGTTCTCGAGCTTAGTAACATACCGGTGGTTCATGATTTTCTGAATATCTTCTCGGAAGTATCACCAGGTCGTCACCTGACCGTTATGTTGAGCCCGTGATCAAGTTGGTTTCTTGTGAACCACCTTCTCTCCAAGAATCGGTGTTAGATATCCCTGAGCTAGTTGGTTAAGCTAGACAACAACTTGGAGAGTTGGAAGATAAAAGCTTGTCTGACTTAGTTCGTTCCAAAGGGATATTCTTGTGTAGTGTGTGTTGAAGAAAGATGATATCTTCATCGATTGGTCCCTGTGATCAGTTGCTGGACCTATTGTCTTATCAATCCTTTGATTTGAGTGTGGGCTATCGTCAAATCAAATCAGTACCAACGATGCTCGTAATGTTGTCTTACTCGTGGTTGATCCCTCGAGCATACACCCTTACATCTTTGGTCTGACCAATGCTATCACTTGTTCACTTAACTATGGAATTCCTTTTAAAAGGAAACCCGGATGAATTGTTGTTGAGCCCATTGGCAACATCCTTATCTCCTCCATGATGTTGTTGAACATTAAGCTAGTGTTGGAAACTTTTGAAAGCATTTTCTTCATGCTAGCTCATGAAGTATTTGTTTGATGAAAGGAGTGACTTCCTCTTATACACGTGCATTTGGTGAATGTTGCCGCCGTGAATTTGAGAAAGATTGTTTTGTTTCCTTTGGAATCATCCCAAATCAGTCATGCACACGTGCAAAGTATTCTGTAGTCTGGAGACTTGCAACCTTCATTCTATATGTATCCCTAGCACACTAAGCCACTGATTGACTTGTTCAAGGAAAAGAAGTCTATGCTTGGGATCTAATCCATGGACTTGCGTAAAGACTTCGATATCCTCGATGATGGTTCTCCACCTGAACTCGGTAGTGTTTAATTATAAGACTACTACATGGCCATGCTTGTTTGGGACAGCGTGTTCACATGTGTGTAGCAGAACCAGCTCATGTTTTGGAGCTTGCTATCGTAGTCCATTTCCCGAGAATCTCGCAACGTTATCTCGTCGATTTGTGTTGCAAACTTTCATTTTTCTTTCTAGACTTGATGAGTCTGGGATATCCTGACACCAACCAGATCTGAATCTCAGGCAGATGTGATGGTTGGAACATTTCCCAAGAATTATAATATTGGTCTCTCAATAACCGGCAAGGTGGATGTCGTGGCCAACACACCCATCCGGTAGACCTATTATTATAGTATCTTGTTTGAGGAAGTTGGCCACCTCCCCATAGGGATTTCGTAGGATTACTCCCTAGTTGCCCCTATGGATTTCTGTGTTCCGAAGTCCGACCTTTTTACTTGATGTTCTAGATATCAAACCATATCTATGAATGGGTTACGCTAGCACATCAAGGAGAACATTAGAAGCGGAGTGCTAAATGTCTCTCGGTCGATCATCCAGATTTTATTTTTGCTTGGCCTCGCTAAGGTGAAATCTGAGAAAGTGTTATCCTCCTTTGCATCTGCATCGTCCATCGCTATTCATCATGGTAGTATGTTGTGTTGTCAGCACCCTTGACGCGGTTGTTGATAAAACCTTGATGATTGTGGAAATGCTCAAGTTCTTGAGAGCACGCACAAGCGCTACGTGTTATCATCGGCTCTAATTGGGATGCTCTCAGTTCCCTCGGCAATGCTATGACCTTCTCAAACAGTGAATTCACTCTCTATTGTTGGGTTCTTCCCCAGTTACTAGAATCATTCCCAGCATTTGCATTTTGTTCCCAGCTTGCACCGCCAATGTGCCATTCTACCACGGGTCTCTTCCATCTCCGGTGATAAGGAAATTCATCCATTACGTTGTCTTCAACAAGGTAATCCACATCATCCAAGTCCGAGTATGCCATTCTACCGACCCCCGCCAATCGATTGCTGTGATTTGCCTTAGGCTGATATAGAGAGTCTCAATGATCTCTATATCAAAGGTAATTCTTTTTGCCACTTAAGATAATAATCTACGAATCACCCTCCTCCAGGATGTTTCGTCGTGGTATCATGGCAACTCAACTCCTTGCTATGTTGACAATCGTTTACCACCTTCTTAGGTGTGGAATTTTTGTCTAGCTAGTGAACCTCGTCACCTGCTCCACTCCATCCCTCTAGAGGTATGCTTCGTCTCTCAGCTCGAGAGATGTTGCTATGTCACATTCCGGGAGTTAATCCTGAGTTGTTCGACCTTCGAGAAGACCGATCCTTCTAGAGTTTTCCTTTCCTCTTCTTGTCATGATTAGCTGGAGTTCTCAGAGCAAGACGACAAGACAAAGATGGTGTTCAAATCAACGTTCATTTGAAGTGCACCCTGGATCGTGAAGATTGTGCTAGTTTGCGTTACCCCTTCACCCTACCCTACGCTTGAATCTCGAGACGAGATTCTTGTTTAGTGGGGGTGAGTTGTCACATCCCTAGCTTCTGGTAATGCTCTAGGCTAGCTTCATGTGTGCATCATGTTTAAATTCTAAAATTTGAACTGAGGAAGTCAGAAGCCTCAAAACCCTAAATAAAAGAAGGGCAAAAACCCTAAAATCTCATTCATTGTTCCAAAATGTTCTTCTTAGATGTTTAATATTTTGGCAAGGGTTTTGATCTAAACCAAAAATAATGAACATTTTAAAAGGATTTATTTTGGGACTTTGAATTTAAATCAATACTATTTTGAATTTGAACTTATATCCAAATATTACTGAATATATGTTCAAATAACTGAAACATTTTTATGTGCTTTGGTATAATTCCATTGTGCTAAATAAAATGTTCAGGGGAATTTTGTCACTGTTTTTGAATTTGTTTTATTTCAAAACAATGGCAAAAGATTAAATAAAAACAAAACAGAGAAAAAAAAATAAAAAGAGCAGAAGCTTACCTAACTCACCTGCAGCCCACCTGGCGCCCACCAACCGGCCCAGCCGGCCCAGCCCACCTCCTCCCCCTTGTCCTCTTCCTCCTCTGCCAGGAGGATGAACAGAGGCGAGGCGTGGCGCGCGCCCGAGAGGCCTCGGCCACCTCCTGCTTCCCCTGGCCACCTCCTGCTTCCTCTCGTCGCCCTGGACCCCGTCCGCAATGCCACGCACCCCTCCCTGGTGGCCCTCTCTCCTCTCCCTCACTCGCTGCCCTCCTTCCCCTCTCCCTCTTCGTTCTTCGCCCGAACAGAGAGCCGCCGCCGTCGTTCGCTGCCACCACGCCCACCATGCTTCTCTCGCCTCCCCGTGTAGTCTGCAAACTCCGCCACCGCCTGTTACGTCGCCTCGAGCAAGCCCCGAGCGCTCGGACGCCCCAACTCGACCGCATCGACTCGTCTTCAAGCTTCGGTCGCCGGAGATCGCCGTCGTTGTCCCGTCGCCCCAGGCCTTCCCCGAGCACGCCGATCGTCTCATCGTGATCTCTGTGAGCCCTACTTCGTTTCCCCCTAACCCCACGTCCGATTTCGAGCTCCAGCCGCTCCCTCCACCGGAGCCGAGACGCTCCGCCGCACGGGCTCGTCGCCGGTGAAGCCCCGGTGACCTTTTGGTCCCACGCATGCGTCCGTTGCACTCGTTTCGTTCCGTAGAGTAAAACTAGCGCGACAACCGTCTCGTTTGCACACCGCAGCGCCGGTCCCGCGAACCCCCGAGCTCCGGCCGCCGCCGGGGTCGATGCCGCGCTCAACTCCGGCCACCCCACGCCCTCTCGTGGGTCCCCCTAGATGCGCGGGAACACGGGCTCACCCCTGGTGCCCTCAGCGCGACCAGCCGCGGGCTGTAGCGCCGTCCCGAGCAACTCCGGCGAGGTCTCGCCGTCGCCGTGGTCGCCGGCGTCACTAGCTGACGTGGCGCTGATTTAGTTAGCACTAATGACCACGCTAAACACCCCCCACAGACACTGACAGCGGGCCCCGTAGCGGGTCAAAGCCCAAGTCAACGCGGGATTAGCCCCTGTGTCACTGACGTGTGGACCCCACACGTCAGGTTTGACCCTGACCGGCCCGGTTGACCCTGCTGACGTCACTGTGACGTGGTGCTGACGCCATAATCATTTCTGGATTTAATATTAATCAGGAAAATCCAGAAAATAGCTAAAACTTCAATAAATCATAGAAAATTAACCGTAACTCCAAATTAAATAATTTATATATGAAAAATTATCAGAAAAATTCAAGGAATCCATCTGTACCATTTTCATGCATGTTAGAACAACTTATAGCTGCTGTTTAGCACAAATCATATAAAGGGCATTTAATTAATCACATATGGAGTTTGAATTTGAATGTTATATTCAAACCAACTTCATTTAATCTGTTGCTAGTTGCATTAGCCCAAAACACATTCATTTTGCCATGTCATGATCATGCATCATATTGTGCATTGCATTGATTGTGTTCCTTTCTGTGTTGCCGGTATTTGTCCCCTCTCGATAGACGCAATACCGATGATGTGATCGTTGACACTGATGAAGACTCAATGTTATCTTCAGAAGTGCCAGGCAAGCAAAACCCCCTTGTTCATTCCGATACAATCCCACTCTCTCGCTCCTGCTCTCTTTTACTGCATTAGGACAACAACGATTCATCTGTTACCTGCTGCGGTAGCTAAACCCCTTTATCCTTTGCATGACCTGTCATTGCCACAGTAAATAGATGAAACCCACTAGCATGAGTAGGAGTTGTTTGAGCCCTGTTGTGCCTACTCATTCATGCTTGTTTGTCATGCCTGCTACTGCTTAGAGTCGAGTCAGGTCTGATTCATTCGGGATGAATCAGAGGTGTGTGAACATGTCCTACTGTGTGTGAGCTAAGTGTGTGAATACGATTTGGTAAAGGTAGCGGTGAGAGGCCATGTAGGAGTACATGGTGGGTTGTCTCATTGCAGCCGTCCTCAGGAACTGAGTTCTGTGTTTGTGATCCATGATTCAGCTACTACCACGCATTGGGCCCGAAACCAATGGACCCTCTTGGCTTCTTAATCACCCTTGTCCTCTGTCCAGGAGTTGCAAGTAGTTTCTGGTGTTTGTAGTATGCTGGAGGCCGTGGGCAGCGCTGACCGTAGGGGTGGGCTGTGATGCGGTAGGCACGTGGCCGGGTGTACCGGGCGCCCGTTTGGTGTCTCGGGAACCCTGTTCACATCATTTGGGGCTGTGAGCGAAACTCTGGCCGGATCTCCTCATGGATGGAACCCGAATAGGCGATAAACCTGGACTAGAGACTTGAGTGTTTAGGCAGGCCGTGGCCGACACCCACGTTGGGCTTCCGCTTGAAGGTTGCCGAGTACATGTCATGTAAACGGCGGTAAGTGGTGAGAGCGTGTGTGAAGAAGTACACCCCTGCAGGGTTAATATGATCTATTCGAATAGCCGTGTCCGCGGAAAAGGACTTCTGGGTTGCTTATATCAGTTCATAGACAAGTGAAAGTGGATACTCTAAAATACGCAAGATAAGCGTGAGTGCTATGGATGGCGTTCTCGTAGGGAGACGGGAGCGGATCCATAGTGGTGTATTGATATGGTGAATATGTGGACTCGTGTGCGCCACCTCAAAGAGTTACTTGCAGTCGTAGTTTAGGATAGCCACCGAGTCAAAGCTGGCTTGCTGCAGTTAAACCCCACCATCCCCTTTGTTGATAATGATGCATATGTAGTTAGTTCTGATGTAAGTCTTGCTGGGTACATTTGTACTCACGTTTGCCTATTTTATGTTTTGCAGAGAGACTTCGGTCTCACTAGTAGTTCCACGTGGACTTCGACGTTTAGCTTGTTACCTCAGCTACGATCTTGTGCCCTCGGCAGGATCTGATAAATAGTCAGGCTTCTCAGCCTTTTCATTTATAGATGTCTGTACTCAGACATGATAGCTTCCGCTTGTGCTTTGACTTGTATGCTCTGATTGTTGGGTCATGAGACCCCTGTTTGTAATATCTCGCTCCTCGGAGCCTATTGAATAAATTACTTGAGTTGTAGAGTCATGTTGTGATGCCATGTTGTATTTGCACATATCGAGCATATTGTGTGTATGTTATTGAAATGCTTGGTATGTGTGGGATCTGACAACCTAGTTGTTTATCCTTGGTAGCCTCTCTTACCGGGAAATGTCTCCTAGTGTTTCCACCGAGCCATGGTAGCTTGCTACTGCTCCGGAACACTTAGGCTGGCCGGCATGTGTCCTTCTTCGTTCCTGTGTCTGTCCCTTCGGGGAAATGTCACGCATTGAGTATCGGAGGCCTGTTAGCCCGCTACAGCCCGGTTTACCGGAGTCCTGCTAGCCCAGTGCTACAGCCCGGACCCACTTGCTGATGACCGACACGTTCGATGCTGGGTCATGGATGCCTGTCCCTGTAAGTCTGTGCCACTTTGGGTTTACGACTAGCCATGTCAGCCCGGGCTCCTTATCATATGGGTGCTAGCGACACTATCATATACGTGTGCCAAAAGACGCAAACGGTCCCGGGCAAAGGTAAGGCGACACCCGTGGGAATACCGTGCGTGAGGCCGCAAAGTGATATGAGGTGTTACATGCTAGACCTATGTGGCATCGAGTCGGGGTCCTGACAAGATAACCTATTTGTCGAGGGATGTGTCCAGAAAGTTGGTTGATGTCAAGATACATGCTGATTAATTTTTGTTTCGATTGAGAATCGGGCACCTTCTAGGTCATGAAAATTGGGCATGACCTTTGCTAATTTTCTTGACCTAGGAGTGCCCCATTCTCAACCGAAACAGAAATTAATCAACATTTCAGGAGAAAGGGGTCATTTCAGAAGATCACAAGTAGCAGCAGCATGCTACGTCTTGAGCTTGCGTTTGTTTTCCCCGAAGAGGAAGGGATGATGCAGCAGAGTATCGTAAGTATTTCCCTCAGTTTTTGAGAACCAAGGTATCAATCCAGTAGGAGCCCACGCTCAAGTCCCTCGTACCTGCACAAAGCGATAGCTACTCGCAACCAATGCGATTAGGGGTTGCCAAGCCCTTCACGGTCACTTACGAGAGTGAGATCTGATAGATAGAATATTTTTGGTATTTTTGATATAAAGATGCAAAGTAAAAAGTAAAAGCAAAGTAAATAGCAAAACAATATAAAAGTGATGGAGATTGATATGATGAGAATAGACCCGGGGGCCATAGGTTTCACTAGTGGCTTCTCTCAAGAGCATAAGTATTCTACGGTGGGTGAACAAATTACTGTTGAGCAATTGATAGAATTGAGCATAATTATGAGAATATCTAGGCATGATCATGTATATAGGCATCACGTCCGTGACAAGTAGATCGAAACGATTCTGCATCTACTACTCTTACTCCACTCATCGACCGCTATCCAGCATGCATCTAGAGTATTAAGTTAAAAACAGAGTAACGCCTTAAGCAAGATGACATGATGTACAGAGATAAATTCATGCAATATGAAATAAACCCCATCTTGTTATCCTCGATGGCAACGATACAATACGTGCCTTGCTGCCCCTTTTGTCACTGGGTAAGGACACCGCAAGATCGAACCCAAAGCTAAGCACTTCTCCCATGGAAAGAACTACCAATCTAGTAGGCCAAACCAAACGGATAATTCGAAGAGACTTGCAAAGATAACCAATCATGCATAAAAGGATTCAGAGAAGATTCAAATATCATTCATAGATACACTTGATCATAAACCCACAATTCATCGGTCTCAACAAACACACCGCAAAAAGAAGATTACATCGAATAGATCTCCACAAGAGAGGGGGAGAACTTTGTATTGAGATCCAAAGAGAGAGAAGAAGCCATCTAGCTAATAACTATGGACCCAAAGGTCTGTGGTAAACTACTCACACTTCATCAGAGGGGCTAGGATGATGTAGAAGCCCTCTGTGATGACGGCCCTCTTCCGGCAGAGCTCCGGAACAGGCCCCAAGATGGGATCTCGTGGATACAGAAAGTTGCGACGCTGGAATTGGGTTTTTGGCTCCTGTTCTGATTGTTTGGGGTACGTGTGTATATATAGGAGGAAGGAGTACGTCGGTGGAGCACCAAGGGGCCCACAAGGTAGGGGGCGCGCCCTAGGTGGGGTGTGCCCTCCACCCTCGTGACCACCTCTTTGATCCCTTTCAGTAGGGTCCAAGTCTCCTGGATCACGTTCGGTGAGAAAATCACGTTTCCGAAGATTTTATTCCGTTTGGACTCCGTTTGATATTCTGTTTATCCGAAACACTGAAATAGGCAAAACAACAGCAATTCTGGGTTGGGCCTCCGGTTAATAGGTTAGTCCCGAAAATAATATAAAAGTGGATAATATAGCATGGAGCAATCAAAAACAGAAATTTTTGATTGTTCCATCCTATTATATTATCAACCTTGGATGTTTTATATGCATTTATATGCTATTTTATATGTTTTTGGGACTAACCTATTAACCCAGAGCCCAGTGCTAGTTTCTGTTTTTTCCTTCTTTTAGAGTATCGCAGAAAAGGAAAATCAAATGGACTCCAATTGACCTGAAACTTCACGGAACTTATTTTTGGAAGAGAAGAAGCCCAGAAGACTTGGAGTGCACGTCAGGGGATCTACGAGGAGGCCACGAGGCAGGGGGTGCGCCCACCCCCTGGGTGCGCCCTCCACCCTAGTGGGCCCCTCGTGGCCCCCCTGACGTACTTCTTCCACCTATATATCTCTATATACCCTAAAAACATCCGGGAGCACAATAGATCGGGAGTTCCGCCGCCAGAATCCTCCGTAGCCATTGAAAGCCAATCTAGACCCGTTCTGGCACCCTGCCGGATGGGGAATCCCTCTCCGGTGGCCATCTTCATTATCCCAGTGCTCTCCATGACGAGGAGGGAGTAGTTCTCCCTCGGGGCTGAGGGTATGTACTAGTAGCTATGTGTTTGATCTCTCTCTCTCTCGCTCTCTCGTGTTCTTGAGGTGATACGATCTTGATGTATCATGAGCTTTGCTATTATATTTGGATCCTATGATGTTTCTTACCCCCTCCACTCTCTTGTAATGGATTGAGTTTCCCCTTTGAAGTTATCATATCGGATTGAGTCTTTAAAGATTTGAGAACACTTGATGTATGTCTTGCCATGCGTATCTGTGGTGACAAAGGCATACCACGTGATTCACTTGATGTATGTTTTGGTGATCAACTTGCGGGTTCCGCCCATGAACCTATGCATAGGGGTTGGCACACGTTTTCGTCGTGATTCTCCGGTAGAAACTTATTGGCACTTTTTGAGGTTCTATGTGTTGGTTGAATAGATGAATCTAAGATTGTGTGATGCATATCTTATAATCATACACACGGATACTTGAGGTGACATTGGAGTATCTAGGTGACATTAGGGTTTTGATTGATTTGTGTCTTAAGGTGTTATTCTAGTACGAACTCTAGGGCTGTTTGTGACACTTATAGGAATAGACCAACGGATTGATTGGAAAGAATATCTTTGAGGTGGTTTTGTACCCTACCATAATCTCTTCGTTGGTTCTCCGTTATTAGTGACTTTGGAGTGACTCTTTGTTGCATGTTGAGGGATAGTTATGTGATCCAATTATGTTATTATTGTTGAGGGAATTTGCACTAGTGAAAGTATGAACCCTAGGCCTTGTTTCAACGCATTGCAATACCGTTTACGCTCACTTTTATCATTAGTTACCTTGCTGTTTTTATAATTTCAGATTACAAAAATCTTTATCTACTATCCATATACCACTTGTATCACCATCTCTTCGCCGAACTAGTGCACCTATAGAATTTACCATTGTATTGGGTGTGTTGGGGACACAAGAGACTGTTTGTTATTTGGTTGCAGGGTTGCTTGAGAGAGACCATCTTCATCCTACGCCTCCTACAGATTGATAAACCTTAGGTCATCCACTTGAGGGAAATTTGCTACTGTCTTACAAACCCCTGCACTTGAAGGCCCAACAACGTCTACAAAAAGAAGGTTGTGTAGTAGACATCAATCTCTTTTCTGGCGCTGTTGCCGGGGAGGTTAGCACTTGAAGGTATATGTTTAGATCTTGCAATCGATTCTTTTAGTTTCTTGTTTTATCACTAGTTTAGTTTATAAAAGAAAACTATAAAAAATGGAATTGAGTTTGTCTCATACGCTTCACCTTTTTAATATCTTTCGTAAGTATGATGGAAAGGAAAATTGTGCCCAAATGCTAGAAGAAGAATTATATAGAATGCTTGGCCAAAAATATGTGAATGATGAGCATGATTGCAATGTTGTTAGTATGAATTCTTTGAATATCCATAATACTAATGATGATTGCACTAGTAATGATGAAAATGTCTCCTATAAACATGTCAATTTTTGTGGAATGCATTGGGTTTGTAAGTACACACCAAGTAGGGAAGATAGATATTGCAAGAGGCATAAGTACTTAGAAACTAATTTGTTGCAAGAAAGTCTTGATGATTGTGCTGAAAATTTCAATATTTTTCGTACCCCTTGTGAACTTTGCAATGAACATGGTCATTTAAATCTCCAATGCAAATTGTTTCATGACCGAATCGTATCCAAAAATTGTGATAATTTGATTACCCTTGAGCATCATAAAGAGCTTAGTCTTCTTTTGGGGTATGAGGAAATGAAATGTATAACTGAGAGTATTCCAAAGTTTAATCTTTATAGATTTCTTGATTTTTATCTAGAGAAAATTTATATGTA
This sequence comes from Triticum aestivum, assembly GCF_018294505.1. Classification (NCBI taxonomy): domain Eukaryota; kingdom Viridiplantae; phylum Streptophyta; class Magnoliopsida; order Poales; family Poaceae; genus Triticum; species Triticum aestivum. Next base: position 305,918,848 of record NC_057797.1, read on the forward strand.
TTGTGCGGTGAATTGTATTGAAAATCCTTATATTGCCAACTACATAAAGAAAAGAAAACAAATAGAAGATAAAGAGAATACTAATGAAAGGGAAGAGGCTTCCCAATACCCTCCTATTATTTCTTATGATGAATCAGGTAACGAGGAGGAGCCTCCTATTCAACCAATCTCATTAGTAAGGAGCTCCAAAAAGAGGACTGAACCCACACATGATGTGGTGAAGAAGAAGAAAAGAAAAAGGAAGAGAGGTAAGAAGATATCTCTCCCAAATAATGCTGCTCCTATTACTATTGTGCCTCATGAAAATATAATTGTGGAAGATAATGATACTTCTTATGATCTTGAAAATATTTTTGACACTTGCTTGGAAGAATATGATAATTCCTATACTATTGGTGCTATCTATACTATTAATGATGAGAGTGATTGTGCTTATGATATGAAAAGGCCCAAGCTTGGGGAAGCTATGTTTGATGAAGATGATGTTTTTGAGAATATATTTGCTGCTATTAATGTTTGTCCCAAGCTTGGGGATGCTATGTTTGATGAAGATGATATTTTTAGTCTCCCAAGTTTTGATATGCAAATTTATAATGATGATATCATGCCTCCTACTTATGATGATTATTGTGATGATACTTATGCTATAAAAAGTAGGTATTATATTTATAAAAGTTGTCATGATTATGGTAACCCCTTTTCTGAACATTACTCTTTTAATGTAGAAACAATTTATAGTATTCGAGTCTCTTATGATACTCCCACTATTCCGAATGAGAAGAATCTTGCTTATGTGGAGAGTAGTAAATTTTCTATGCTTGTAGATCATGAAAAGAATGCTTTAGGTGCTGGTTATATTGTTGAATTTATTCATGATTCTACTGAAAATTATTATGAGGGAGGAACATATGCTTGTAGGAATTGCAATAATATCAAATTTTCTCTCTATGTGCTTACAATTTTGAAGTTATGCTTGTTTTACCTTCCTATGCAAGTTGATTCTAGTTCCCACAAGTTGTTTTCTCACAAAATCCCTATGCATAGGAAGTATGTTAGACTTAAATGTGCTAGTAATATTCTTCATGATGCTCTCTTTATGTTTCAAATCATCTTTTATGTGAGCATCGTTGAAATCATCATGCCTAGCTAGGGGCGCTAAATGATAGCGTTTGTTGGGAGGCAACCCAATTTTATTTTAGTTCCTTGCTGTTTGATATTGTTTGGTAATAAATAATTTATATAGCCTCTTTTATGATTGAGTTTTTATGTTTTAATTAGTGTTTGTGCCAAGTAGAACCGTTGGGAAGACTTGGGGAAAGTCTTTGCGATCATGCTGTAAAAACAGAAACTTTAGCGCTCACGAGAATTGCTGCCATTTTTATTTGAAGAGTGCTATTTAGTTAATTATTTTTTCAGATGATTAATAGATAAATTCCTCAGGTCCAGCAATTTATTTTAGAATTTTATGAGTTCCATAAGTATACGTTTGATCCAGATTACTATAGACTGTTCTGTTTTGATAGATTCTGTTTTCATTGTGTTGTTTGCTTATTTTGATGAATCTATGAGTAGTATCGGAGGGTATGAACCATAGAGAAGTTGGAATACAGTAGATATTACACAAATATAAATAAAGAATGAGTTCATTACAGTACCTTGAAGTGGTGTTTTGTTTTCTTTCGCTAGTGGAGCTCACGAGTTTTCTGTTAAGTTTTCTGTTGTGAAGTTTTCAAGTTTTGGGTAAAGATTCGATGGACTATGAAATAAGGACAACCAAAAGCCTAAGCTTGGGGATGCCCCGGAAGGCATCCCCTCTTTCTTCTTCGTTCATCGGTAACTTTACTTGGAGCTATATTTTTATTTACCACATGATATGTGTTTTGCTTGGAGCGTCATTTTATGTTCTTTTGTTTTGCTTGCTGTTTGAATAAAATACCAAGATCTGAAATTCTTAAATGTTAGAGAGTCTTCACATAGTTGTATAATTATTCGACTACTCATTTAGCTTCACTTATATCTTTCGGAGTAGTTTGTTGTTGCTCCAGTGCTTCACTTATATCTTTTTAGAGCACGGTGGTGGTTTTATTTTATAGAAATAGATAAACTCTTGTGCTTCACTTATATCATTTTGAGAGTCTTTAGAACAGCATGGTAGTTTGGTTTGGTTATGAAACTAGTCCTAATATGATGGGCATCTAAGATGGGTATAATAAAAACTTTCATATAATGTGCATTGAATACTATGAGAAGTTTGATACTTGATGATTGTTTTGAGATATGAAGATGGTGATATTAGAGTCATGCTAGTTGAGTAGTTGTGAATTTGAGAAATACTTGTGTTAAAGTTTGTAATTCCCGTAGCATGCACGTTTGGTGAACCGTTATGTGATGAAGTCAGAGCATGATTTATTTATTGATTGTCTTCCTTATGAGTGGCGGTCGGGGACGAGCGATGGTCTTTTCCTACCAATCTACCCCCCTAGGAGCATGCGCGTAGTACTTTGTTTCAATAACTAATAGATTTTTGCAATAAGTATGTGAGTTCTTTGTGACTAATGTTGAGTCCATGGATTATACGCACTCTCACCCTTCCACCATTTCTAGCCTCTCTAGTACCGCGCAACTTTTGTCGGTACCATAAACCCACCATGTACTTTCCTCAAAACAGCCACCATACCTACCTATTATGTCATTTCCATAGCCATTCCGAGATATATTGCCATGCAAGTTTCCAACGTTCCATTTATTATGACACGCTTCATCATTGTCATATTGCTTTGCATGTTCATGTAGTTGACATTGTATTTGTGGCAAAGCCACTGTTCATAATTCTTTCATACATGTCACTCATTAATCATTGCACATCTCGGTACTCCGCCGGAGGCATTCATATAGAGTCATATCTTGTTCTAAGTATCGAGTTGTAATTCTTGAGTTGTAAGTAAATAAAAGTGTGATGATCATCATTATTAGAGCATTGTCCCAGTGAGGAAAGGATGATGGAGACTATGATTCCCCCACAAGTCGGGATGAGACTCCGGACGAAAATAAATAAATAAAAGAGGCCAAAGAAGCCCAAATAAAAAATAAAAGAGGCCATAAAAAAGAGAAGGCGCAAATAAAAAAATAAAAAAAGAGAGAAAAAGAGAGAAGGGGCAATGCTACTATCCTTTTACCACACTTGTGCTTCAAACTAGCACCATGATCTTCATGATAGAGAGTCTCCTATATTGTCACTTTCATATACTAGTGGGAATCTTTCATTATAGAACTTGGCTTGTATATTCCATTGATGGGCTTCCTCAAAATGGCCTAGGTCATCGTGAGCAAGCGAGTTGGATGCACACCCGCTAGTTTCTTTTGTTGAGCTTTCATACATTTATAGCTCTAGTACATCCGCTGCATGGCAATCCCTACTCACTCACATTGATATCTATTAATGGGCATCTCCATAGCATGCTGATATGCCTAGTTGATGTGAGACTATCTTCTCCTTTTTGTCTTCTCCATAACCACCATTCTATTCCACCTATAGTGCTATATCCATGGGTCACGGTCATGTATTGCGTGAAGATTGAAAAAGTTTGAGAACATCAAAAGTATTTAAACAATTGCTTGGCTTGTCATCGGGGTTGTGCATGATTTCAATATTTTTTGTGGTTAAGATGGAGCATAGCCAGACTATATGATTTTCTAGGGATAGCTTTCTTCGGCCATGTTATTTTGGGAAGACATGACTGCTTGGTTAGTATGCTTGAAGTATTATTATTTTTATGTCAATATTAAACTTTTGTCTTGAATCTTATGGATCTGAATATTCTTGCTACAATAAAGAGAAATACATGATGAATATGTTAGGTAGCATTCCACATCAAAAATTCTATTTTTATCATTTACCTACTCGAGGACGAGCAGGAATTAAACTTGGGGATGCTGATACGTCTCCAATGTATCTATAATTTTTTGATTGTTCCATGCTATTATATTATCAACCTTGGATGTTTTATATGCATTTATATGCTATTTTATATGATTTTTGGGACTAACCTATTAACCCAGAGCCCAGTGCCAGTTTCTATTTTTTCCCTTATTTTAGAGTATCACAGAAAAGGAAAATCAAACGGAGTCCCATTGACCTGAAACTTCACGGAACTTATTTTTGGAAGAGAAGAAGCCCAGAAGACTTGGTGTGCATGTCAGGGGATCTACGAGGAGGCCACGAGGCAGGGGAAGCGCCCACCCCCTAGGTGCGCCCTCCACCCTCGTGGGCCCCTCGTGCCCCCTGAAGTACTTCTTCCGCCTATATATCTCCATATACACTAAAAACATCCGGGGGCACAATAGATCGGGAGTTCCGCCGCCAGAAGCCTCTGTGGCCACCGAAAGCCAATCTAGACCCGTTCCGGCACCCTGCCGGAGGGGAATCCCTCTTCGGTGGCCATCTTCATCATCCCGGTGCTCTCCATGACGAGGAGGGAGTAGTTCTCCCTCGGGGCTGAGGGTATGTACCAGTAGCTATGTGTTTGATCTCTCTCTCTCTCTCTCTCTCTCTCTCGTGTTCTTGAGGTGATACGATCTTGATGTATCGCGAGCTTTGCTATTATATTTGGATCCTATGATGTTTCTTCCCCCCTCCACTCTCTTGTAATGGATTGAGTTTCCCCTTTCAAGTTATCTTATCAGATTGAGTCTTTAAAGATTTGAGAACACTTGATGTATGTCTTGCCGTGCGTATCTGCGGTGACAATGGGATACCACGTGATTCACTTGATGTATGTTTTGGTGATCAACTTGCAGGTTCCACCCATGAACCTATGCATAGGGGTTGGCACACATTTTCGTCGTGATTCTCCGGTAGAAACTTTGGGGCACTCTTTGAGGTTCTATGTGTTCGTTGAATAGATGAATCTGAGATTGTGTGATGCATATCGTATAATCATAACCACGGATACTTGAGGTGACATTGGAGTATCTAGGTGACATTAGGGTTTTGATTGATTTGTGTCTTAAGGTGTTATTCTAGTATGAACTCTAGGGCTGTTTGCGACACTTATAGGAATACCCAACGGATTGATTGGAAAGAATAACTTTGAGGTGGTTTCGTACCTTACCATAGTCTCATCGTTTGTTCTCCGCTATTAGTGACTTTGGAGTGACTCTTTGTTGCATGTTGAGGGATAGTTATGTGATCCAATTATGTTATTATTATTGAGGGAACTTGCACTAGTGAACGTATGAACCCTAGGCCTTGTTTCAACGCATTGCAATACCGTTTACTCTCACTTTTATCATTAGTTACCTTGCCGTTTTCATAATTTCAGATTACAAAAACCTTTATCTACTATCCATATACCACTTGTATCACCATCTCTTCACCGAAATAGTGCACCTATACAATTTACCATTGTATTGGGTGTGTTGGGGACACAAGAGACTCTTTGTTATTTGGTTGCAGGGTTGCTTGAGAGAGACCATCTTCATCCTACGCCTCCTACGGATTGATAAACCTTAGGTCATCCACTTGAGGGAAATTTGCTACTATCCTACAAACCTCTGCACTTGGAGGCCCAACAACGTCTACAAAAAGAAGGTTGTGTAGTAGAAATCATGGACGCGCTGCTGCTCCTCGGCGAGGTGGACGCGCTGCGCAGTGGGTCGGGGCGGCGCAGGTAGGGGCGGCGGCGCAGTGGGTCGGGGCGGCGCAGTGGGTCTGGGCGCCGTGGGTTTCTAGGGTTTGGAGGGCTAGGAAGGCGAGGGAGGGAGTGGGTGGGGCGGCGGAGCCCGGGAGCGAGGTCGCCGGTGGGTGAGGGTGACGGTGGTGGTGGAAGGGGATCGGCGGCGGTGGCGAGAGGCGAGGGGCGAGATGGGAGAAGGACGAACGACTGGCGAGATGGACAGCACACACATACATTAGAGGGGGAAGGTTAGCAATGGCGCACCTTCTAGGGGTGCGCCATAAGTACCGTGATAGTAATGGCGCACCTTCCCCTGGTGCGCTATTAATAACTTTTTTTTGGATTTTTAGTTGCATCTAATAATGTTTTTGAAAATGACGATCAAATTTGAAAATATTTATGAATGTGAAAAAATATCATCAAAATTGTTATTTGAAAATATTTATGAATATGAAAAAATATCATCAAATTTGTTTTTGAAAATATGTTTTAGATTTTTAGTTGCATCTAATAATTTATTAGAAAACATTTATGAATATGAAAAAATATCATCAAATTTGAAAAAATAGTCATGAATTCAAAAAGTGCCCATGAAATTTAAAAATATTCATGAGTTCAAAAAATATTAACAAATTCAATACTTTTTTTGAGTTAAAAATTCAATACCAGTATAAACCTAAATAATAATTGGTATACCAATGGCGCACCTCCTAGGGGTGCGCCATAAGTACCTTGATAGCAATGGCGCACCTTCTCCTGGTGCGCCATTAGTAACTTTTTTTGGATTTTAGTTGCATTCATTTGTGAATTGGTAAAACATTTATGAATATGGAAAAATATCATCAAATTTGAAAAAATATTCATGAATTCAAAAGGTTCCCATGAAATTTAAAAATATTCATGAGTTCAAAAAATATTAACAAATTCAATACTTTTTGTGAGTTAGAAATTCAATACCAGAATAAACATAAATAAAAATTGGTATACCAAAATAAACATAAATACCAGAATAAACATAAATAAATATTCATGAGGACTAGAACAGAAGAAATGTCATTTCCATATGTCGAAATACAATCAAGAAATGAAGACTACAATTTAAATACAATCGATCTTAGCTAGCTATCTTTTCACAATCTTCTTGCCCTTCTTTTTCGCAAATGGAGTTATTCTCTTGAACGGACGTCCTTTAGGTACGGTGGTCCTGCTTCTTCTTGTGGTGTATGGCACTTCATCGTCGTCGCCGTCATGTTCCATCTTCGGGTCGCCGTACTTGTTGAAGTCTTGCTCCTTGGTGACTCAATCCATTCCGATGATCTTCCTTTTGCCTCTCCTCACGACAACACGACTGGGCTTTGATGGGTCGGTAATGAAGAGGCATTGGTCCACTTGGAAGCCAGTACCCATGGCTCATTTTTCATGGTGACGTTTGCGCCCGCGGTCTTGGATTTGGCTTCGGGTATAACCATGGTGGTGAAATACCGGTCTTCTTTTAGGACGCTCTTGGCCCATCTACACGGAACATCAGGACCTTCTCTCTAGCGTAGCTCAGCTCCCAGATCTCCTCGATCCTTCCGTAGTATCTGACCTTGTCATTACCGGTGTAGGATTCCATCGTTACCCTGGAGTTCTGATAACGATCACTCTTCATGTCCTTCTCCTCGGTGTAGAATGTGTAGTTGTTGATATCGTACGCGTCATAGGTCATCAGGTTGTGCTCGGCACCCTGTGACAAGGCGAGTATGAGTTTTTCTTCCGTGGAAGAATCCTCATGTAAAGGGTACGACAGAAGCTTCTCCTTGAACCAACGCGTGAAATATGAGTTGTGCTCTTTGATTATTTCTCCGTCCGTCCTCTGTTGGCCTCGGTCATTGTACGTATTCTCAATAAAGGTTTTGTGCTCTACCACCCAAGGATCGACCACGTCTATGTGTTGTAGTGCGACTAGGTTTGCTCTTTCAAAGTCGGCGAGTTGACCCTCGAAGTTGACATGCATTTCACGGCGACCCTCGCGGTGACCCCATCCAGGGAGCCTGCCGAGGTGCCCGTTGACGGGCAGACCAACAGGGTTCTCGATGCGTAGATAATTCATGTAGTAGGAGATGCAACTTTCGGTCAGAAAGCCCCTAGCTATGCTTCCCTCTAGACGTGACATGTTGCGAACATATCCTTTGATGACACCATTCATCCTTTCGAACGGCATCATGCTGTGCAAGAATGTCGGCCCGAGTTGGATGATATACTCCACGATATGGACCAGCAGATGCACCATAACATCGAAGAATGCGGGCGGGAAGTACATCTCAAGCTCGCATAGTATCACCACGATCTCTTCCTGTAGCCTTCTGAATTGCCTCATGCCAACCGACTTCCGAGAGATGACGTCGAAAAAGTTGCATAGGCCAAAAAGCATTTCACGGACGTGCGCATCCATGATCCCACGCATTGCAACTGGAAGTATCTGCATCATCAGCACATGACATTCGTGAGACTTCATCCCACTGAACTTCTGCTTAGCTAAGTCTAGGTATCTGCTTATCTTCCCCGTGTAACCGTAAGGAAGTTTTACTCCTACGAGGCAGGTGAAAAACTGCTCGATCTCCTCCTGACTTAGAGTGAAGCTCCTCCCTAATGCCCATTAATTTCATGTCTTCCCTTGCTTTCGGCCCATGTTTGGTCCTCTCTTTCATGTTGAGCAGGGTACCAAGCAGACTCTCGCACACGTTCTTCGTGATATGTATGACATCAAGGCTGTGAGGCACACGGAGGATCTTCCAGTACGGCAAGTCCCAGAAAACAGGCCTCATTTTCCATACCTTCAGCAGTGGCTCTGGCGCCTTTCGCTTCTTTCCCAGCTCTGGCGCCTTTCGCTTCTTTCCCGGCGGTGGGCAATCTTTCCAATTTTTCAACAGCTCGTCTATTTCCTCGCCGCTCCTCGTACGCGGGCGTCTTTGGGGTTCGGTTTCACCATCGAACAGATCCTTGCGTTTTCTCCATGAGTCATCGTCATGAAGCCACCTTTGATGTCCCATGAACATGGTTTTCAAAGACCCAGGATCTCTATCTAGCTGTTGATACATTGTGTCATCCATGCACCTGACGCATCCAGAAAATCCGTGGACCACCTGCCCCGCGACATATCCGTAACCGAGATAGCCGTGCACCGTCGTGAGCAGTGTGGCTCTCATAGGGAAATATTCTTTCTCTGCGGCGTCCCACGTATTGGCTGGCGTTTTCCACAGTGTGTCTAGCTCCTCTTTCAGCAGCCCCAGATACAGATTGATGCCGTTCCCTGGTTGTTTCGACCCTTCAATTAGCATACTCATGTGAATGTACTTTGTCTTCATGCACAACCAGGGGGGAGGTTGTACATCCACACAAACACATGCCAGGTTCTATGTGTGCTTCTCTGGCTGCCAAATGGATTGACTCCATCGGTGCTCGCGCCCAGCATGATGTTCCATGGATCGTCCCCAAATTCTGGGTGTTCGAAGTTCAACGCTTGCCACTGGCTCACATCCTTAGGGTGACTCAGCATCTTGTCATTTTTATTTATCTCCGGATCATTTCCGTCATCTTCTCGCTTCTTCTCCTCCGTATCCGCATGCCAACGCAGGAGCTTTGCTAGCTTAGGGTCTGCGAAATACCTCTGCAAACGAGGAGTGATCGGAAAGTACCACACCACTTTTCGAGGAGCTTTCTTCCTCTTCTTCTATCGAGTGACGCCACACACCAGACATATGGTAGACTCCACATGCTCGTCCTGATAAATGATGCAATTGTTCATGCACACATGGTATTTCACGTGCGGTAAATCCAGAGGACACACAATTTTCTTCGCCTCCTCGAAACTAGTCGGGCACTTGTTCCCCTTGGGAAGACGTTCGTGCCAGAATGACATGTACTCGTCGAAGCATGCGTCGGTCATTTTGTGTTTTACCTTCATCTCCAGAGCCATGAGCGTTACTTTCAGGCAGGTATCCTCGGGCATGCATCCTTCATACAATGGAGTAACCGTGTCTATCACCAGTTGATCCAACTTGGCTTTCTCTTGGGCGGCAGCTTCTGCGTTATCCGTCTGCTTGAGAAGCAGCTCCCGAATATGGGGTCCTGCACCCAGCCCATCGATGGTCCATCATCGTCTGCTCTGGCATCTTCATCTTCATGATCATGCCCTTCGTCTTGATCTTCCTCATCATCATGTCCGACATCTTTTACAAGATGACTGTGTACAACATCTACTTCGTGATCATGTCCTGGAGATTCTTCGTCTTCTCGCCCGCCCTCGCCGTGGTTGTCTTGTTGCCCTTTCTCATTTCTTGCCCGGCCCCCATGGATGACTTCATAGTCATCTTCATCACCTTGCCACCGATAGCCATCCATGAAACCATGCAAGAGCAGGTGGTCCCGCACCTATACGGAATTCGGGTCCATAAGGCTCTTCAGCTTGCTTCTTCGACACGGACATATTATCTCTGTCTCGTTCTTTTGAAGCATCTCGGCCTTCGTGGAGCTCAAAAACCTATTCACGATGCCTTCGCTCATTGTGCGGACCATGGTCACCTGCGGGGTATAGCAAAACGATATTTTAGAACCAAAAATTTTTTGGCATGACTTTGCCTAAAAATAGGACCAAAAAGAATGCATAGTGCCAAATTCTCGCCGAAACGGAAATGAATCAACATTCCGGTAAAATATTGGCAACTATTGCATTTCAAATACCAGTACCTGCAAACACAAACATATGCAACACCACAAACATACGTAGATCTAGGCCATAAAAAAGTGTGTACGTTGTTGGAGGGAGAAAAAAGTAGATCTAGAACATAAAGAAAGCTTTCCCCTTACTTACCTATCAAAAAAAGGAAATTTAACCACTTAATTTGGGTGAATCTATGGTGCAAATGAGGTGAGGAGGAGGAGGAGACAGCCAAGACCAAGCTTGGGAGAGGTGGAGAGAATGAAGTGGGGAAAGTGAGTGTAGTAGGTGGCTGTCGAAAATATCTAGCTGCTCCTAGGTTACCAATGGCGCACCACCTATGAATTCGCCATTAGTAACCAGGGTTACTAATGGCGCAGATGATAGTAGTGGCGCACCAGTGGACAGTTCGCCATTACTAGTTAAAACTAGTAATGGCGCACTATCCCTTGGTGTGCCACTGCTAACAATTTTTTTATCTTTTTTTTCAAAACTAGTAATGGCGCACCACACACCAAGTGCACCATTAGTAATGAGGACATTAATGGCATGCCTGTATCTGGTGCGCCACTGCTATATAGCAGTGGCGCACCACATACATGGTGCGCCAGTAATGTCCATATTAGCTATAGCTGTTTTCCTAGTAGTGACTGTGGTCCATCATTATTTACTTGGTGCTTCTGTAGTTCTTCAGTATATATACCTGTGCATCAATTATGCATTCGTGGTTGAACCTATATCTGTAATAAACATGGTTGGATATGAAATAACTAATTGTTAACTTTCAAATTCAAAAGATGTGATTTTTAAATTAGGCATTAATTAGGGATTACACTGCACACGATTTGCGAAAGCGAAACTCCTGCGATAGACGTGGAGATCAAACACGTTTCTAGGATCCACTACTTGTGCAATCAATCTCAAGTGCACACACGACATGCTCTTGAAAACTATTTGCGTTAGGCCATGTGGCGCAAATGTTTACCACATAAAAATTGTGTGTGATGGACAGCCTTTGCCACATAGTTTCTTCTACGCATCGTGTGTGATGCATTCAATAACGCCAATGATAAAATTCTTAATATCGTGTCCATTGGCAATGCTATCACAAATGATTTAACGGGGAAAATTGAGTGTGATGTACCTACGAACAGAAATGTTTTCCTTCGAGCGACTGTGTGGGATGTACATACGAATGGAAACGCTTAGAGAGGACAGACTGTGTGGGATGTACATATGAATGGAAACGCTTAGCGAGGACAGACTGTGTGGGATGTTGATACGTCTCCAACGTATCTATAATTTATGAAGTATTCATGCCAATACATTATCATTCTTGGATGTTTTACAATCATTTTATAGCAACTTTATATCATTTTTGGGGACTAACATATTAACCTAGTGCCAAATGCTAGTTGTTGTTTCTTGCTTGTTTTTACATCGCAGAAAATCAATATCAAATGAAGTTCAAACACCGCAGAACTTTTTGGAGATTTTTTTTGGACCAGAAGGAACCCAATGGGCTAGAGCTGCACCCGTGGGTGCCCCGAGGGGGGCACAACCCACCAGGGCACGCCAGGGCTATCGTGGGAGTAAGTCTGACATTAGAATAGGGGGTACATAGGAGGACGCTAGATCCTAGCTACGGTGAGACTGTGCACTCAAGATTTACGAGTTCAGTCCCTTCTCGGAGGAAGTAACAGCCCTACGTCTTGGCGCCTGGAGGCCTGGTTGACTGGATTATGTGTGAAGTTACAGGGGGTGCGAACCCTTGTCTCAATGGAGGAGGGTGGCTTATATAGAGTGCGCCAAGACCCCAGCCAGCCCATGTTATAAGGGGTTCAATGTACATTTAGGTGGGACGTTACTAGTAACGCCAACAATAAACACATATAAATGATCAATAAAACTACGGAGTGAACGTCTGACCATTCCCATCCTGAGTGACTTTAGATCTTCTGTACTCCATGTGGTTCCTGGTTTGGTCGAATGATTATGTCCTGGTCGAATGGAATTGGATTATCCGAGTGGAATTGTTGATCGAGTGGGTTGCACTAAGGTGTTTTCAGTCGGTAGATGCTGCTGTACTTTGAATATATTTGACTCTAGGGCAGTGTCCTTGGAAAGGGTGTCTAGGTCAGGCCTATTACCCTACCCTAGGTACATGTCATCGTCATTAGCCCCCGAATTAATCGAGGTCTGAGTGGAGAAGGGGTTAAAGATGGACCTGACCCGACGTTTATGCTTCGGAGGCATTTTACTTGGGTTGGCAAACCATGCTGAACCTTTTCTTCATTTTCAGTCACCTTGATTCATTCATAGTTTGTTGAGTGAACTTATACTGATATGCTTCGAGTGTTGGAATGCTATGAAATCTCGGGTGCGATTGGTTTTTCTACGGTTTCTGAATCGCACGGGATTCGAAATTTGGAGAAGCGCGTGGGACGGAGAGCGCTGTAGTAAACGGAGAGGATAAGACAGAGACACCTCTATTCTTGCGGCACCTTTATCGCCACGTATCGAGCGGGTGACTGTTGCGGGATTTGACTGGATTGCTCGGGCCGACACGTCAGCTACTCGAAAGTGAGCCCATAAAAGGTGTTGAGGCCGATGCGTTTGCACATTGACTCTCATTGCCCTTCTTCCTCCTCCGCTTCTCCACCGTGCCCTTCTCCACTTCCGATGCCGCTGCTCCGCACATGAGCAATCCGCGACGATGGGGAAGGACAAGAAAGCGGCCCTTATAGCGATCCGCCATCAGACGGTCAAATCTCTATGCATAAGTGTCATCCCTGGATCGGTAATGCTGAAACACATAGTACTCGAGGATTTATAACAGAGTTCAATCACACACTTATTACATTGAATGTCTTAAAAGAGAACTTATTACAATAATATGACTGAAGGCCATCTAAATAAGATAACAGCGGAAGCTTCGAAGGTAAATGAGTCCATCAACTCCAATGGCATAGCTGAGTGCATGACACCTAGTGCATCTTACTCTTGGTCTGAAAACTCTGCAACATAATATGTTGCAGCCTGTGTAGGTCAGCACATGGAATATGCTGCCAAGATAGCACTATAGAGCAATGAGCAAGTAACATCTATAACTACATGCATATTTGGTTGGTGGAGGCTCTATGGTTATCATTTGCATAAACCTAGTTTTTTCCTAAAACAGAGGAATATATTTTATTTAACTACAAAGTTTGTTGAAATATTGAGAAGGTTCCTCCAACTCAATCCCAAAATAATAATTATCAACCCAACAAATTAATTAAGTAGAGTGATGAGATCAAATCAATAATTCAAGTACCAGATACTCAAGATGTCCATAACCGGGGACACAGCTAATCATGATTAGTTTGTACACTCTGCAGACATTTGCGCACTTTTCCCCACAACACTCGATCTCTTCCGTTTGGTTTCTCGCACTACATGATGTTTGAGAAACGGATGACCGAGATACAGTCTTTCCAAAGAGGTCCCCTTAACCGATAGATAGGCCGGTACACCTACAATACCCTACATCTGCTAGCTCATCATGGAAAGGTTTCCCACAACTTACTCAACTATGCCAGAGCCCATAATGTCTTGTGGCTGCACCCGGAAGTTTCTAGCATGAATAATCTTATGATCCCTTTGAGCCTGGGTGGCAAACCATAGGATGATCACCCGGGTACTCCGGGATATCCTAGGACAACACTAGATTCTCCAGGTGCCCGCAACCAATCCATCCAGATGTGTATTAAAGTAGCCGCCTTAAGTTTAACCATTAATTAATGATAACTCTCACATCTTTCATGGATCACTCAAACCAATCCACGTCTACGAGCATAGCATAGCAGTATAAGCATAACGTAGTAACACCCAGGGTTTGAAATAAAGACAATAGGTTCTACCTCATCAACTAATTCCCAAACACCGACATGTTATCAAGTCCTAACCATGCAATGTTTGAGGATTGAGACTAATTCATAAAAACTGGGTAATAAGGGGTATGATCAAAATGTTACTTGCCTTGCTGACAACCTGCAAACCCTATTGACTCGCAATAGCACACTTCGCACTCCGGAAACTCTGTCGTAAACAAACAATAGCATACATAAGCACACAAGCATAATATGCAAGGGTAAAAGTCAAGATAAAACATCTAAACTGAAATTTCAACAAAAGAGCTTCGATTTGCAAAAAGAATCGATCGAATAAGAGTTACGAAACTCATACTGCGATCAAAAGAAGTTTGAATTCACATTTGCTTGAAACAATTTTTAATTTGTCAAAACCATGTTCAAGTTGTTTATCTGGAAGCAGGGGAACAACACTAAGATTTTGGCGTTGGTTTCACTGGATTTGGACAACCGAGTAAAAAGTAGCGAGGGTTTGAAGATCAAGCACTAATCTATGATAAACATATTCGTGGATAGGTCCCTGGCCGAAAATAAAATGAAAAAATTCAACGAACGAACATTAGCTAACAAAACTGAATGAATGAAAACCGTTCGTTAACAGAAGTTAACCGGTGAAGGTTCGCTAAATAAACTACAACTAAAATGAACAACCTATCTAAAACAAAACCGACAAAAACCGCAAAGAAAACCGGAGAACCGGAACTGTTTTTACCGGTAAACGGTCTCGGCTGGCAGTGGTCAACGACGAACGGAGAGGCGACAGAGAGACTGCGGCGGCACACTGCAGTGGGCGGCGACGGCGCGGCGCACGGCAGCGGCTGCGGCTGCGGGGAGGCGGCGGTGGCGGCGGCTGCGGGGAGGCGGCGGCGACGGTGATTAGGAGGAGGGGGGCGGGGCAGCTTATAAAGGCCGGAATAGGGGCTTCTTACGGGAGGGGCGGCGAAGGGGAATCCGAGCCATACTCCCTCAGCGACGGCGGCGGTGGGGACTCCTCTCGCCCGGGAGGAAGGCGGCGTGGGGCTGGGCTTGGCCCGGCTTGGCTGGGCTTACAGCCTAGTCGGGCGACGAAGTTTTTTTTAAAAAAAATTCACCGGATAGAAAAATCCTAAAAATATATAAAAAATCTAAAAACACTAGAAATAATTTTCACCGCCCAAACCTAATATTTAGGACAAGATGAACATTTTTCTGGCCTAAGAATGTAGTTTTCAAAAATGCATATTTTTCTAATTCAAATAAAATAGCAAATAAAATGCAAATAAAATATTAATTTGATTTTAAAATTTCTCCTCCAATATTCCTCTCTTTTGAAGAAGTCATTTTATCTTCTCTCTTTTATTTTTACTATTGGAAATAATTGGAGGGAAAAATATTAAGATCAAACTTATGCTCTTTTCAAATTTGAAAAAAAATCAAATATGAAAATATGTGAAACTTCCAACTCTATCCTTGGGTCCTTGAGTTGCTTAAGATTTCTAGGATCACAACCAAAATGCAAAGAAAATATGATATGCATATGATGACCTATGTATAACATCCAAATTGAAAATTGGGATGATACAAACCTACCCCCTTAAGATGAATCTCGCTTTCGAGATTCGGGTTGGCTAGAAAATAGGTGTGGGTGGTCTTTCCATAGGTCTTCCTCTCGCTCCCAGGTGGCTTCATCCTCGGTATGGTGGCTCCACTGAACTTCACAATACTTGATAACCTTGTTGTGTGTAACTCGGCTAGCAAACTCGAGAATCTTGATGGGTTTGTCCTTGTAGGTTAGATCACTCTCCAACTGATTTGCTTCCAGGGGCACTGTATCTCTCAGAGGAATATCGGCCATCTCAGCATGGCACTTTTCAACTGGGAAACATGAAACACATCGTGAACTCTTGACAACCCTTCGGGTAACTCCAACTTGTAGGCAACTTCTCCCATATGTTCCAGAACTCGGTACAGTCCTACAAATCTTGGGGCTAACTTTCCCTTAACTCTGAATCTTTTAACTCCTCGCAGAGGTGATGCACGAAGATATGCTCTGTCTCCAATCTCATAGACTACCTCCTTGCATTTAGTATCGGCATAACTCTTTTGCCTAGACTAAGCTACCTTTAGTGTATCACGAAACAACTTAAACTTCTGTTCATATTCTTTGATCAAATCTGGTCCAAACAACTGATGGTCTCCAACTTTATCCCACATTAATGGTGTCCTACACCTTCTTCCATACAAAGCTTCGAAAGGGGCCATCTTCAAACTAGCCTGATAACTACTGTTGTATGAAAACTCTGCGTAGGGCAAATTATCGTCCGAACTAGATCCATAATCAAGCGCACAAGCTCTCAACATGTCCTCTAGAATCTGATTGACTATTTCGGTCTGTCCATCTGTCTGCGGATGAAAGGCTGTACTGAACTCCAGCCTAGTACCCAAACTCTGGTGCAACTGATTCCAAAACTTCGAGGTAAATTGTGTTCCTCTATCTAATATGATGGTCCTCGAAACTCCATGCAGACACACGATCCTGGTCATATATATCTTGGCCAACTTCGCGATTGTATAAGTAGTTTTCATTGGGATAAAGTGAGCCACTTTGGTCAAGCGATCAACTACAACCCAGATGGAATCATATCCTGATCGTGTCCTAGGTAACCCGGTGATGAAATCCATGCCAAGCTTGTCCTACTTCCATTTGGGTATCGGCATAGGCTATAATAATCCGGCTGGCTTCTGATGTTCTGCCTTTACTTTCTGGCATACATAACATACTACTACATACTCGGCAATATCCTTCTTCATACCTGTCCACCAAAAACGTTCCTTCAAATCCAAATACAACTTGGTGTTTCCGGGGTGAATCGAGTATGGCGACTCATGTGCTTCCTGAAGTATTAACTTCCTGATCTCCGCATTACTGCGCACATATACACGATCCTCAAACCATAAAGTTTTGTTATCATCCTCATGAAAACCCTTGGCTTTTCCTTTGCTAATCTTTTCCTTTATCTCGGCAACTTCCTTATCATCCTTCTAAGCTTCTCGAATCTTTCCCAATAATGTGGACTGGACCACCATTGCTGCAACAAAACCTCTTGGAACTATCTCCAAACGAAGTTCCTTGAGATCATCGACTAACTCCTGCAGTAATCCTCCGCTTACAAAGGTATTGACATTACTCTTGCGGCTCAAAGCGTCCGCTACGACATTGCCTTTCTTGGATGATAATGCAACTTCATATCATAATCCTTTATGAGCACCAACCATCTCCTCTGCCTGAGGTTTAACTCCTTCTACGTGAAAATATACCTCAAACTCTTGTGATTCGTGTACACATCACATCGGTTTCCAATAAGAAAATGTCTCCAGTTCTTGAGCGCATGCACTATGGCTGCTAACTCCAAATCATGCGTGGCATAATTCAACTCATGAGGTCGAAGCTGCCGTGAGGCATATGAAACAACTCTTCCGTCCTGCATAAGTACTCCTCCAAGTCCCAGGCGAGAAGCGTCACAATAAACTTGGAAATCCTTGCATATATCCAGAAGAATTAGCACTGGGGCTGTAACCAAATGTTTCTTCAACTCCTGAAAGTTGGCCTCACAATCCTTGGTCCATTTGAATTTGGTGTCCTTCTTCAACAACTCCGTCATGGGTTTCGCAATTTTGGAAAAATTCTCAATGAATCCCCTATAATATCTTGTGAGTCCCAGAAAACTGCGGATCTCTCCAACTAAGGTGGGTGCCAACCACTCAGTGACAGACTGAACCTTGGTAGGATCTACTGCCATACCCTCTCCCGATATAACGTGTCCAAGAAATCCAACTTCCTTCAACCAAAATTCACATTTGCTGAACTTGGCGTATAGCTGATATTCTCTGACCTTCACGAGAACTAATCGCAAATGTTCCTTGTGCTCCTCTTCATTCTTCGAGTACATATTTACGTCATCAATGAACACCACAACAAACTTATCCAAGAACTCCATGAACACCTTATTCATCATACTCATAAAATAGGCAGGGGCGTTAGTCAATCCAAATGACATGACTGTGTACTCATATAGCCCATACCTTGTGGTAATATTTGTCCTAGGTATATCATGTTCTCGAATCTTCAGCTGGTGGTATCCTGATCGAAGATCGATCTTGGAGAATACTTTAGCTCCCTGCAGCTGGTCAAATAGATCATTGATCATCGGTAGTGGGTACCTGTTCTTGATCGTCACTTCATTCAATGCTCGATAATCAACAACCATTCTCAAGGATCCATCCTTCTTCTCAACTAGGATCACTGGGGCTCCCGACGGTGATGAACTTGGTCGGATGTAACCTTTCTCCAATAACTCCTTAATCTGCTTCTTAATTTCTTCTAGATCATTTGCGGGCATCCCATACGGTCTCTTTGATATTGGTCTGGTGCCTGGCAACAGCTCTATAAAAAATTCTATGTCTCGATCTGGTGGCATGCCTGGTAATTCCTCTGGAAATACATTAGGGTATTCCTTCACAACTGGTACTTCCTCCTGAACAACTCCCGAGAGTGAATTTACTTGAGTCCTCCTTGGCGCATGTCGGGCACATACTTGATCCATTTACCCTCTGGGTGGTTAGTAGAATTGACTTACTAGCACAATCGATATTTACACCATACATCGATAGCCAATCCATGCCTAGTATCACATCCAATCCTTGTGACTCCAAAATTATTAGGTCTGAGGGGAAAACATGCCTACCTATGGTCAATGGCATCTGAAAACTTCCTCTGCTTGCCATATACTCTGCTCCCGGCGAGCTTACTAACATAGGTGTCTTAAGAACTTTGGTGGGAAACTTATACTTATCCACAAATCCCCTCGATATGTATGAATATGATGCACCAGTATCAAAAGAACAGTAGCAGTAAATGAATTAATCAAAAACTTACCGATAACTGCATCTGGCTGCTCTTCAACTTCATCCATGTTAACGTGGTTCACCTGTCCTCTGGTGAAAGGGTTGGGCTTCTTCCCAAAACTCCCATTGCCATTTCCGTTCTTTGCTTTAGGACACTCGGTGGCATAGTGTCCAGTCTTCCCACACTTGAAACAAGTAATGTGACTTAGATCCTTCTTGGCGGGTGTAGTGGGGTTGTAACAATTCTGACCATTGTTTCATCCATTCCCATTACCGTTCTTAGGGCCACTATGGTTATGTGAGCTTCCTCCATTGTGAGTGTGGCCTCCATGGTTATGATGGGTATGTCCTCCCGAGTTCGGGGTAAAACGAGGCTTCTGTTGGGCTCCAGAATTGTACTTCCCCTGTCCATACTTCCTTTTCCGGCTCTCCATCTACTGTTGCTTGCCTTCGATCATAAGCGCCCTATCTACCAACTCCTGGGAGTTAGTGAATGTTTCCACCATCAACTGCATACTCAGCTCATCATTCAGCCCTTCCATAAACTTCTCCTACTTTGCGGCATCTGTGGCCACATCATCTGGGGCATAGCGGGCTAACTTGCTGAACTCATCCACGTACTGCCCCACAGTACGATTTCCCAGGCGTAAGTTGCGAAACTCACGCTTCTTCATGCTCATAGCTCCAGTTGATACGTGTGTTGTGCAGAATGCTTGCTGAAACTGATCCCAAGTGACATTGGCTATGGGGAAAGTGGCGGTGTAATTCTCCCACCATGAGGCTGCGGGCCCATCCAATTGATGTGCGGCAAAGCGCACCTTCTCAGCATTTGTGAAACCTACGGTGGTCAGCTCCCTTCCAATCCTGCAGAGCCAGTCATCAGCAAAAATCGGCTCGGTGCTACTGGAAAACGCCGGCGGATTCAACCTCAGAAAATGGTCTAAGTTATCAATTGGAGGCGGTGGCAGTGGGTTGTTGTTGTTGTTGTTGTTGTTGTTGCCTTGGTTCTGGACTAGCAGCTGCATCAAGGCATTCTGCTGTTGGATCAAATGAGTGAGCTCCGGTGGGAAGACAAATCCAGGGTCACGTCTCGGAGGCATCTGATAGGTTTAGAGGGGTGAGAATAGAATAGAGTGAGGTCTAAAGGGAAATCGCTACGCATATGCACTTGAGATAAACACATTCATTTCACACCACTCAATTCAAACAAGGTCATACAATCGATCTAATCTACCATCACAAAATACTCGGACTATTACTTTATACATGGGGGAAATACTACTGATAATGTGGTGGTCGACTAGAAATTTTGGTCAGAGGAAGACTCCATGATATCTGCTCCAGCTTCGTCTTCATAATCATCATCACTGTCGGGGTCGGAGTCGGTGTCGTCGATGATGATGTAGTCTTCGAAGTG
The DNA here is from genome assembly GCF_018294505.1 of Triticum aestivum. Taxonomy (NCBI): domain Eukaryota; kingdom Viridiplantae; phylum Streptophyta; class Magnoliopsida; order Poales; family Poaceae; genus Triticum; species Triticum aestivum. The sequence continues at coordinate 305,939,434 of NC_057797.1, forward strand.
GTTGTCCTCCTCAGGTGCGGGATCTCCCATGAATATTCCTAGCTTCTTCTTCAGGTCTTCATTCTTCTCCAGTAGTACTGCAATTTTCTCTTCATATCCATTGTGTGTATACATGAGTTCCTCTTCTAGCTCCATGTTCCGGTCATCACCTTCTTCATGTCTATCATGCTGGCGCACATCTGGTTCTCCTGACGACGAATGTGCTAGTTGAACTCCTGGATGTAGGATGCAATGGACTTGTCCCTCCTGGTGCAAATCATCTCCCATTGCTCATCTCGGCGTCCACATATCTGGTAGATGGTGTCCTTAAGATCCTTGTGGTATACTTCGCCGATGGGTCCCATGGTGATTTGTGCTACCATGCTCTTTCCTAGACTCCAGGTTGGTGCATCAAAAGAAAACTCTATTGGCTCAGTAACTAGTGTGAATGTCCTTCCTGGAACATGTACTCGAATTGTCCAACGCTCTTCTTCAGTAAGAGTGGCGGTGTAGGTCCCTGTAAAGCTTGGTATACCGATGCTCAGGTATCTAGTGGCTTCCTTCAAGTGTCGTCCAAAAGGAGTGTCTTCATCCGGTTGACCAAACTTGTTCCTTGGGTCCGCCATCTATAGAGTAGAAAATGGAGAAGAGACATAAATGAGTAGAGAAGAGGGTCCTATGGCTCATCTTAGTGGTCACGTCCTACAGTCAACGTGTGCTCTGATACCATCTTGTAGCGATCCGACCTCAGACGGTCAAATCTCTGTGCATAAGTGTCATCCGTGGATCGGTAATGCTGACACACATAGTCCTCGAGGATTTATAATAGAGTTCAATCACACACTTATTACATCAAATGTCTCAAAAGAGAACTTATTACAATAATATGGCTGAAGGCCATCTAAATAAGATAACAGTGGAAGCTTCGAAGGTAAATCAGTCCATCAACTCCAATGGCATAGCTTAGTGCATGACAACGACCTAGCGCACCTTATTCTTCGTCTGAAAACTCTGCAACATAATACGTTGTAGCTTGTGTAGGTCAGCACATGGAATATGCTGGTAAGATAACACTATAGAGCAATGAACAAGTAACATCTATAACTATATGCATATTTGGCTGGTGGAGGCTCTACGGTTATCATTTGCATAAAGTTAGTTTTTCCCTACAACAAAGGAATATATTTTATTCAATTACAAAGTTTGTTGAAATATTGAGAAGGTTCCTCCAACTCAATCCCAAAATAATAATTATCAACCCAACAAATTAATTAAGTAGAGTGATGAGATCAAATCAATAATTTAAGTACCAGATACTCAAGATGTCCATAACCGGGGAGACAGCTAATCATGATTAGTTTGTACACTCTGCAGAGGTTTGTGCACTTTTCCCCACAAGACTCGATCTCCTCTTTTTGATTTCTCGCACTGCATGATGTTTGAGAAATGGACAACCGAGACACAGTCCTTCCGAAGAGGTCCCCTTAACAAATAGATAGGCCAGTACACCTACAATCCCCTACATCTGCTAGCCCATCATGGAAAAGTTTCCCACAACTTACTCAACTATGCCAGAGCCCATAATGGCTTGTGGCTGCACACGGAAGTTTCTAGCATGAATAATCTTATGATCCCTTTGAGCCTGGGTGGCAAACCATGGGATGATCACACGGGTACTCCGGGATATCCTAGGACAACACTGGATTCTCCAGGTGCCCGCAACCAATCCACCCAGATGTGTATTAAAGTAGCTACCTTAAGTTTAACCATTAATTAATGATAACTCTCACATCTGTCATGGATCACTCAAACCAATCCACGTCTATGAGCATAGCATGGCAGTATAAGCATAACGTAGTAACACCCAGGGTTTGAAATACAGACAATAGGTTCTACCTCATCAATTAATTCCTAAACACCCACATGTTATCAAGTCCTAACCATGCAATGTTTGAGTATTGAGACTAATACATAAAAACTGGGTAATAAGGGGTATGATAAAAGTGTTACTTGCCTTGCTAATGATCCGCAAACCCTATTGACTCATAGTAGCACACTTCGCACTCCGGAAACTCTATCGTAAACAAACAATAGCATACACAAGCACTCAAGCATAAGATGCTAGGGTAAAACTCAATAGAAAACATCTAAACTGAAAGTTCAACCAAAGACCTTCGATTTGCAAAAAGAATCAATCGAATCGGAGTTATGAAACTCAAACTGGGATCAAAAGAAGTTTGAATTCAAATCTGCTGGAAACAAAATTTTAATTTGTCAAAACCATGTACAAGTTATTTATCTTGAAAGAGGGGAACAAGACGAAGATTTTGGTGTTGGTTTCACTGGATTTGGACAAAAGAGTTAAAAGTAGCGAGGGTTTGAAGATCAGGGACTAATCTGTGATAAAAAATATTCGTGGATAGGTACCTGGCCAAAAATAAAAAGAAAAAATATAACGAACAAATGTTCGCTAACAGAACTAATCGAACGAAAATTGTTCGGTAACAGAAGTTAACCGGTGAACGTTTGCTAAATAAACAACAAGTAAAACGAAAAACCGATCTAAAACAAAACCGACAAAACCGAAAAAACCGCAAAGAAAACTGGCAAACCAGAACAGGTTTTATCGATTAAGAGTCTCGGCCGGTGGCGGTCAACGGCGAACGGCGAGACGATGGCGGTCAACGGCGAACGGCGAGGCGACGGCGGCACACGGCAGCGGGCGGCGACTGCGTGGCGCATGGCAGCAGCGACGAGCGGCGGTGGCTGCGGCGGCGGTGATGAGGAGGAGGGGTGCCGAGGTAGCTTATAAAGGCCGAAGGGGGGCTTCTTGCAGGAGGGGCGGCAAAGGGGAGTCCGAGCCGGACTCCCTCGGCGACGGCGGCTCTGAGGACTCCTCCCGCCCGGGAGAAGGTGGCGCGGGGCTGGGCTTTGCCCAGCTCGGTTGGGCCTTCGGCCTAGTCGGGCGACGATGTTTTTTTTCTTTAAAAAAAAATTTCGCTCGAAAGAAGAATCCTAATAAAATATAAAAAATTTCTAAAAATACCATAAATAATTTTTGCCACCCAAACCTAATATTTAGGACAAGATGAACATTTTTCTGGCCTAAGAATGTAGTTTTCAAAAATGCATATTTTTCTAATTCAATTAAAATTGCAAATAAAATATTAATTTGATTTTAAAATTTCTGCTCCAATATTCCTCTCTTTTAAAGAAGTCATTTTATCATCTTTCTTTTATTTTTATTATTGGAAATAATTGGAGGGAAAATATTAAGATCAAATTTATCCTCTTTTCAAATTTAAAAAAAATCAAATATGAAAATATGTGACACCTCCAACTCTCTCCTTGGGTCCTTGAGTTGCTTTAGATTTTTAGGATCACAACCAAAATGCAAAGCAAATATGATAGGCATATGATGACCTATGTATAACATCCAAATTGTAAATTGGGATGTTACAGCCCTGGAGCGCCCCAAGAAGGCGACGACGACGACGAAGTCAAAGGGAAAGAAGACTAGTCGGGGGTCATCATCAAGGTCCGGATTGCCGGCCAACTGAATCCAGGGAGACTAGATCTGGTCAACAATCTGGCAGGAAGATTTGGATGATCTGGCTGCAAGGGGCTTGATTGCCACTGTATCTGGGAGGCTGCCGGGAAACGAGCTCGAGCCACAGCCACAGGAGGGTGAGTGCGTCCTCCTCGCCACTCATGTCGACCGTGGTTTGTCTCTGCGTCCTCATCTTTTTTTCTGAGGTTTCTTGAACTTTTTCGGATCCCAACTTCACCACTTTTCCCCCAAGACAATCACATATCTTGCTGCGTATGTCTCTTTGTGTGAAAACTTCTTGGGTTGCCGACCGCACTGAGGTCTTTTCAAGCACATTTTTACCTACCGCTCTCAGTCTGTGAAGAAGGCCAGTCCAACTGACAATAAGACCCGGGTGATCCAAATGTGTGGGGGTTTAGGGATTCAGACAAGTGGTAGGAGTGCTTTTCTTGCCATGACTCTTCCTGACTCGGTTAGGGAATGGCAGTCGACTTGGTTTACTGCAAGGATGTTCCAACTCATGGTCAGACAACCGGTGTTCCTCCCTTCACCATGGATCGATTCCACCAACCCCCTTCATTGCTCGAGACCCTAGAGGAAAAAGCTGAGGTGCTGATGTTAGTCGACCGGGTAGTTTAGCTAGTCTGTGACGACGTGACTTGTATGGACTTGTTGGAGGTGTTCCTCAGTCGATGCATCCAACCTCTCTAGGCCCATGACCATCCGATGTGGATGTACTCGGGCTCGAACGACACCGCTCGGATCAACCCGGAGGAGGTCGCCGAGGAGATGATGGAGCAGTGGCTGCAGAGCATCACTTGAAATAAGGACAACCCCAGGGGGTCCAGAAGAGTTGTGCCATTCGACTCCGAACATGAACCGGAGAAGGTCTAACATTTGTTACCGAGTGTCTTCTAATTCTGACTTGCAATTCTCCTCGATTTTGATTTACGTCTGTTTGACTCTTGTCTTGTAGATATACACTGAAATGTACTCAATGCCGAACGGGGATCTGGCCTAGGAAGGAGAAGCGAGTGTGAACGAAAGCGCTCAATAGCAATCAGGGGACTCGGACGAAGAGGAGAGTGGCGACTCAAGCAGCAGCGAAGAAGTCGAGTCACCACCCCGCTCTGAAAGACGTTCCAAGCAGGTGGACGGGGCAAAGAAGTTGCGTCAAGTATGCAAGCCCCAAAGCGCACTCGGACATCCACTCCCGACCCGACCGAGAAGGCTCCAAAGGAGCCCAAAGTTGCGCCTGCAAAGCCTCAGAAGGCTCTGCCTAAAATAAAGGTGGATGCTCCCGTTGCCTCTACTTAAGTATTTTACTTTATCTCTTTGCTCTTGTATTGTTCGGAAACTTCTGTATTCCAGTTGACTCATTCTCCAACTTGACTAAGTGAGTCCTAGAACTTGGAGTGCTGCTACTTCTGGGAGTTTCATTTACAAGGACGAAGATAACGAGGAGATGGAAGATGCAGTCACTTCCAAAGCATGTATGACTCCTACCATCTTGCCTTCATTCTGTCAGTGGAATTATCGGTCGACTAAACTCTTGTGGTCGAGTCTTTTGCAGCGCCACAGAATGTTATTGAACTTCCAGACGACGATGAAGATATGCCCCACAAGCCTACGGGAAGGAGGGGCAGGACCTCAGGCAGGAGGGTGCCAGCCAGCAAGGTGCCGCCGTAGACTCCAGTGCCAGAACCGGTGACCCAGCAGTCCGGAGACCTTAACCGGGCCTCTGTTACTTTTGCTGATCCTGTGTCGACTGCACATCTTTCGGCGTCGACTGCTCAAGTCCCTGCTTCGTCCATGCAACTCCATGCCTCGGATCCTCTGGCTGCTATAACTGCCCCATCAAGTCCTCTTTTCATTACCCATCATGTCACAGAGGATCCAATGAGCGCTGCTAGGGAAGCTATACTCCAAGCAGGCCTTATGATGGAGCGGATGGAGATGGTGCACGAGGCTAGTCAAGCTGCTTATGATGCCAGCTCAGCTGTCCAAACCAACATCCAGGTTAGTTGATTTCTGACTGATCTTTAGCTTGCCACTTGTTATGTTAGGATATTCTACCCGAAAACCTTTAATGTGCATCTAGTGTCAATCTGCATATTGCATCTGTACACCCACTGGGTCTTTCAATTTTTGATGAGTAGTCTTTCCACTTGAGTCGACTAGGTGTATCTTTGAACTAGTGGGGGGACGCAGAGTGCACCCACTGGGTGTAGTCCCCGAGACCGCTATCGAATGTTTGATTCGGTGGGGGTCTTAGAACTTGTTTGTCTGCAACATATCCACTCGGCATTGGACGGATCACGTCGAGTGAACTGTTGAATCAGTGGGTGATAACCCACAAGTATAGGGGATCGCAACAGTTTTCGAGGGTAGAGTATTCAACCCAAATTTATTGATTCGACACAAGGGGAGCCAAAGAATATTCTCAAGTATTAGAAGCTGAGTTGTCAATTCAACCACACCTGGGAACTTAGTATCTGCAGCAAGGTATTTAGTAGCAAAGTAATATGATAGTAGTGGTAACGGTAGGAAAAGGTAACGGTAGCAAAATTAATATTTTTGGGTTTTGTAGTGATTGTAACAGTAGCAGCGGAAAAGTAAATAAGCGAAGAACAATATAAGAAAAGCTCATAGGAATTGGATCGATGATGGAGAATTATGCTGGATGCGATCGATCATGTAACAGTCATAACATAGGTTGACACAGAACTAGCTCTAGTTCATCAATGTAATGTAGGCATGTATTCTGAATATAGTCATACGTGCTTATGGAAAAGAACTTGCATGACATCTTTTGTCCTACCCTCCTGTGGCAGCGGGGTCCTATTGGAAACTAAGGGATATTAAGGCATCCTTTTAATAGAGTACCGGACCAAAGCATTAACACATAGTGAATACATGAACTCCTCAAACTACGGTCATCACCGGTAGTGGTCCCGATTATTGTCACTTCGGGGTTAACGGATCATAACATATAATAGGTGACTATAGACTTGCAAAATAGGATCAATAACTCTCATATATTGATGAGAACATAATAGGTTCAGATCTGAAATCATGGCACTCGGGCCCTAGTGACAAGCATTAAGCATAGCAAATTCATAGCAACATCAATCTCAGAACATAGTGGATACTAGGGATCAAACCCTAAAAAAACTAACTCGATTACATGATAAATCTCATCCAACCCATCACCGTCCAGCAAGCCTATGATGGAATCACTCATGCATGGCGGTGAGCATCATGAAATTGGTGGTGGAGGAAGGTTGATGATGATGAAGGCGACGGATTCCCCTCTCCGGAGCCCCGGACGGACTCCAGATCATCCCTCCCAAGAGAGTTTAGGGCTTGACGGCGGCTCCGTATCGTAAAACACGATGAATCCTTCTCTCTGATTTTTTCCTCCCTGAACATGAATATATGGAGTTGGAGTTGGAGTTGAGCTCGATGGAGCGTCAGCGGGCCCACGAGGCAGGGGGCGCGCCCAGGGGGTAGGGTGTGCCCCCACCCTCGTGGACAGGGTGTGGGCCCCTGACGTGGATCTTTCTTCCAGTATTTTTTATATATTCCAAAAATAATCTCCGTTGATTTTCAGGTCATTCCGAGAATTTCTGCACAAAAATAACACCATGGCAATTCTGCTGAAAACAGCGTCAGTCCGGGTTAGTTCCATTCAAATCATGCAAGTTAGAGTCCAAAACAAGGGCAAAAGTGTTTGGAAAAGTAGATACGACAGAGACGTATCAACTCCCCCAAGCTTACACCTTTGCTTGTCCTCAAGCAATTTAGTTGATAAACTGAAAGTGATAAAGAAAAAACTTTTACAAACTCTGTTTGCTCATGTTGTTGTAAATATGTAAAGCCAGCATTCAGGTTTTCAACAAAGATTATGAACTAACCATATTTACCATAACATTTAGGTCTCATGTTTACTTATGTCAATGGCAAAATCAACTAGCGAGCAATAATAATAAATCTTGGATGACAACACTTTCTCGAAACAATCATAATATGATATAACAAGATGGTATCTCACTAGCCCTTTCTGAGACCACAAAACATAAATGCAGAGCACCTTTAAAGATCAAGGACTGACTAGACATTGTAATTCATGGTAAAAGAGATCCAGTCAAGTCATACTCAATGTAAACTAAAAGTAATGGATGCAAATGACAGCGGTGCTCTCCAATTGGTGCTTTTTAATAGGAGGATGATGACGACTCAACGTAAAAGTAAATAGATAGGCCCTTCACAGAGGGAAGCAGGGATTTGTAGAGATGCCAGAACTCGGTTTTGAAATAGATATGAATAATATTTTGAGAGGTATACTTTCATTTTCAACATAACAACCGAGGGATCTCGATATCATCCATGATACACACATTATAGGCGGTTTCCAAATAGAATGGTAAAGTTTATACTGCCCCTCCACCAACAAGCATCAATCCGTGGCTTGCTTGAAACAACGAGTGCCTCCAACTAACAAATGTCCCGGGGAAGTTTTGTTTGTAGTTATTTTTTATTTGTGCATAAAGCATGGGACTGGGCATCCCGGTGACCAGCCATTTTCTCGTGAGTGAGGAGCAGAGTCCACTCCTCTTGAGAATAACCCGCCTAGCATGGAAGATACAGACAACCCTAGTTGATACATGAGCTATTCGAGAATAAAAAACAGAATGTTTATTTGAAGGTTTAGAGTTTGGCACATACAAATTTACTTAGAACGGCAGGTAGATACCGTGTATAGGTAGGTATGGTGGACTCAGATGGAATAACTTTGGGGTTTATGGAATTGGATGCACAAGCAGTATTCCGCTTACTACAAGTGAAGGCTAGAAGAAAGACTGGGAAGCGACCAGCTAGAGAGCGACAACAGTAATGAACATGCATTAAAATTAATCAACACTGAAAGCAAGCATGAGTAGGATATAATGCACCATGAACATAAATATCGTAGAGGCTATGTTGATTTTGTTTCAACTACATGCGTTAACATGGGCCAAGTCAAGCCACTAGAATCATTCAAAAGAGGATACCACCCTATCATACCACATCACAACCATTTTAATAGCATGTTGGCATGCAAGGTAAACCATTATAAACTCCTAGCTAATTAACCATGGCATAAGCAACTACAATCTCTAATTGTCATTGCAAATATGTCCCTTTCATAATAGGTTGAATCAGGAACGATGAACAAATCATATTTACAAAAACAAGAGAGGTCGAGTTCGTACCAGCTTTTCTCATCTCAATCAATTCATCATATAACCATCATTATTGCCCTTCACTTGCACGACTGAATAGTGTGCATAATAATAATAGTGCACATGCATTGGACTAAGCTGGAATCTGCAAGCATTCAATTCAAGAGATAAGACAAGGTAATATGGGCTCTTTGTTAGATCAACAATAATGCATATGAGAGCCGCTCAACATTTTCATTATGGTCTTCTCCTCTCGACCCCCAAAGAACAAGAAAAGAAATAAAACTATTTACATGGGAAAGCTCCCAACAAGCAAAACAAGAACGAGAAATATTTTTGGGTTTTCTTTTTAATTACTACCACTACACGCATGGAAAGTAAACTAACTAAAAGCTACAACTATTTTTTTTGGTTTTTTATAAGGTTTATCAAACACACAAGAAGAAAGCATAAAAGGGAAATAAACTAGCATGGATATTTCAATGAAAAAGTACGTGCACTGACAACTAGCATGAGTGTGTCAACAGGAATGTAATGTCGGTGAGAGATACATACTCCCGCAAGCTTAGGCTTTTGGCCTAAGTTGGTCTATGGCCACGGCTGGCCTGGCAGATATCCAAAGTTATAGTTGGGGTCGTACTGAGAAGGATCCCCCTAGTGCCACTGGTTGGCGATCTCTTCCGGATTCCACTGATAAGCAGACTGCCGGTAAGGATCAAATTGTGGTTCCGGCTCAGGATCTGTAGCCCGTGTGGGGTTTCTGTAGGCGTGAATGGCCTCCGGCGGAACAAGGTACTTGCATGTAGATAAGTCAAACAAGGAAGGAGCAGGCAAAGTAATAGTCTCAGGGTGATTTTTATCAAATATCAGCTTGTACTTGAGCATATTTTCCTTATTCTTAACGATAAAATCATGTGCTACCATACTCTTATAGTCTAGAAAAAAAGGAGGCGGCAACTTCTCTTCCTTCTCATAATGCCTAATAGGTATGTTAAAGTGTGCAGCGAGGCGCAAGGCAAAGATACCTCCCAAGATGGGGCCCTTAGTACGGTTAAGATTTAACCGCTTTGCAACAATAGCGCCCATACTAAATGTGTCATCACGGAAGAAAGCATGGCACAAAATAACAATATCCGGGGCACTAAGGTTGCCACAGTTTCCGCGACCAATTAAGCATGTACTAGCAAATATTGCAAAGTAACGTAAAACAGGAAAATGTGTGCTAGTGATTCTTGCATCGGAAACTTTCCTCGTTTCCCCTACAACAATTGTATCAATAAACCCTTCCACATCATCACGATGTGGTTCCTCTACACTGCCCTCAAAAGGGATCAAACAAACCCGACAAAAATCACGAAGTGACATCTCCTTATACTCATCATATAAATAAAATTCCACCGAAGTTGGTGAGCTCCTAGCATGGAAATGAAAGTTTTGCACAAAGATATTGGTGAGTAAGAGATAATGTTCGCGTTGGTCGTGGAGGAAGGCGGTGAGGCCTGCATTCTCAGCCAACTCATAGAAATCATCATAAATCTCGGCTGCTCTCAAGAAATCATCACAAGGCCATTCACAAGGCTGAACCTCCGCGGTGCGAGGGAGATTATACTTGGGCTTATTGTTCTCTTCACATTGTTTATCCTTCGAGCTTCAGGTCGATGAGCCCCTCGAAAATCTCTTCATCTTTTTCTGAATTTTTTAGCAACTCAAAAATAAAAGTGAACCAAACTCAACACTATTCATAGCAACTACTCCTACAAGTGCCTAGAGGTAATATCATGCATTAAAACTACTTTTCACCACATAAATTTGACATGCAAGCTCACGAATAGGGTCACCTAAGTAGGAAAATTTTGCAATGAATAAAGCACTAGAACAAAAACTAATTGGACCATTGGAGGAGTCACATACCAAAGAACAATCCCCCAAAGCAGTTTTGTGAATGGAGCCTTGAGCTAGGAGATCGAAAATGGCAGCAAGATGAGCTAGAACTCATGCTTGAGCTGGTTAGTGATTTTTTGGGAGGAAGAAGGAGTGTGTGGTGACTGGAATTAGTGGAGGGGAGCCACCATAGGCCCACGTGGCAGGGGGGCGCCCTGGACCCTCGTGGCCAGGTGCTTGCTCCCCTGGTGTGTTCTCAATGCCAGACATTCTCAAATATTCTAGAAAAAATCATATTTAATTTTCAAGGCATTTGGAGAACTTTTATTTTCGGGGTATTTTTTTATTGCATGGATAATTCAGAAAATAGACAGAAAACACTATTTTTGCTTTATTTAATATAAATAACATAAAGTAAAAAGAGGGTACAGAGAGTTGTGTTTTCTAAATTCATCCATTTCATGTTCATCAAAAGGAATCCACTAACAAGGTTAATCAGGTCTTGTTAACAAACTCATTTCGAATAACATGACACCGGAGAATTTCCGAATAACACTAGGTTACCTCAACTGGGATATGCACATCCCCAACAACAGGAATATCATATTTCTTCTTGACAGTAGGAAGAGGAAATTCAAAACCTCCAATAGTGATTGTTGAAATTTTTTCAATAGAATTGGTACTGTGGACTTGAGGTTGTTTCCTCGGAAAATGTACGGTATGCTCATTACCATTGACATGAAAAGTGACATTGCCTTTGTTGCAATCAATAACAGCCCCTACACTATTCAAAAAGGATCTTCCAAGAATAATAGAGATACTATCGTCCTCGGGAATATAAAGAATAACAAAGTCCGTTAAAATAGTAACGTTTGCAACTACAACAGGCACATCCTCACAAATACCGACAGGTATAGCAGTTGATTTATCAGCCATTTGCAATGATATTTCAGGAGGTGTCAACTTATTCAAATCAAGTCTACGATATAAAGAGAGAGGCATAACACTAACATCAGCTCCAAGATCACATAAAGCAGTTTTAACATAGTTTCTTTTAATGCAGCATGGTATAGCTGGTACTCCGGGATCTCCAAGTTTCTTTGGTATTTCACCCTTCAAAGTATCATTAGCAAGCATGGTGTAAATTTAAGCTTCTGGTGTCTTTCTTTTATTAGTAACTATTTCCTTCATATATTTAGCATAAGGATTCATTTTAGGCATGTCAATCAAATGCATACGCAAAAAGATAGGTCTAATCATTTCAGCAAAGCGCTCAAAATCCTCATCATCCTTTTTCTTGGATGGTTTAGGAGAAAATGGCATGGGTTTCTGAACCCATGGTTCTCTTTCTTTACCATGCTTCCTAGCAACAAAGTCTCTCTTACCATAACGTTGATTCTTTGATTCTGGGTTATCAAGATCAACAACAGGTTCAATTTCTACATCATTATTATTGCCAGGTTGAGCATCAACATGAAAATCATCATTAACATTATCACTAGGTTCGTGTTCATTACAAGATTGTGTTTCAGCATCAGAGATAGAAATATTATTGGGATTCTCAGGTGTGTCAATAACAGGTTCACTAGAAGCATGCATAGTCCTATCATTTTTCTTTCTCTTCCTCTTAGAAGGACTAGGTGCATCAACATTAGTTCTCTGAGAATCTTACTCAATTCTCTTACAGTGGCCCTCAGGATACAAAGGTTTGTGAGTCACTTTACCTCCTCCAGATGCAACTCTAACAGCAAAGTCATTATTCTTACTATTCAATTCATTGAGCGAATCATTCTGAGCTTTAAGTACTTTTTCTACTTCAGTGGTAACCATAGAAGCATGTTTACTAATAAGTTTAAGTTCACCTTTAACACTAGCCATATAATCACTCAAGTGTTCAATCATATAAGCATTATGTGTCAATTGTCTACCAACATAAGCATTGAAGTTTTCTTGTTCAACAATAAAATTATCAAACTCATCTAAGCAATGGCTAGCAGAATTATTACAAGGAATATCACCTTCATTAAATCTATAGAGAGAGTTTACCTTTACTACCTGTGTCGGGTTATCGAGACAATGTGTTCCTTCAATAGGTGATGAATTAAGACCATACATTTCTTCAGTAGGTGGTAAATTCTTAACATCTTCAGCTTTTATACCTTTTTCTTTCATAGATTTCTTTGCCTCTTGCATATCTTCAGGACTGAGAAATAGAATACCCCTTTTCTTCGGAGTTGGCTTAGGAGTTGATTCAGGAAGTGTCCAATTATTTTCATTGCTCAACATATTATTCAATAGAATTTTGGTTTGATCAATTGTTCTCTCCCTAAAAACACAACCAGCACAACTATCTAGCTAATCTCTGGAAGCATCGGTTAGTCCATTATAAAAGATATAAAGTATTTCATTTTTCTTGAGAGGATGATCAGGCAAAGCATTAAGTAATTGGAGAAGCCTTCCCCAAGCTTGTGGGAGACTCTCTTCTTCAATTTGCACAAAATTATATATTTCCCTTAAAGTAGCTTGTTTCTTATGAGCGGGGAAATATTTAGCAGAGAAGTAGTAAATCATATCCTTGGGACTACACACACAAGCAGGATCAAGAGAATTAAACCATATCTTAGCATCACCCTTTAATGAGAACGGAAATAATTTAAGGATATAATAATAGCGAGTTTTCTCATCATGGGTGAACAGGGTAGCTATATCATTTAATTAAATAAGATGTGCCACAACAGTTTTAGATTAAGAGCCACAGAAAGGACCAGATTCAACCAAAGTAGTTATATCAGGCTCAACAGAGAAATCATAATCCTTATCAGTAATAAAGATAGGTGAAGTAGCATAAGTAGGGTCATATTTCATTCTAGCATTCAAAGACTTTTCTTTAAGCTTGGCTAATAATTACTTAAGATCGGATCTATCATTGCAGGCAAGAAAGTCTCTAGCAGTTTCTTCATCCATAACATAACCCTCAGGCACAACATGCAATTCATATCTAGGGGGAGAATCTTCATCATCACTTTGATCAATATTATCAGTTTCAATAATTTCATTGTCTCTAGCCCTAGCAAGTTGTTCATCAAGAAATTGACCTAATGGGACAGTAGTATCAAGCATAGAAGTAGTTCATCATAAGTATCATGTATAGCAGAAGTGGCATCATCAATAACATGTGACCTATCAGAATCAATAGCATGTGTAGGTTTAGGTGTTGCAAGCTTACTCAAAACAGAAGCCAAATCAAGTGCAGAGCTAGATGGCAGTTCCTTACCTCCCCTCGTAGTTGAGGGAAAAATCTTGGTTCTTTGAACTTTCAAGTTCTTCATAGTGATAAGCAGATATAAATCCCAAGTGACTCATAGAATAGAGCTATGATCCCTGGCAACGGCACCAGAAAATGTTCTTGGTAACCCACAAGTATAGGGTATCACAACAGTTTTCGAGGGTAGAGTACTCAACCAAAATTAATTGATTCGACACAAGGGGAGCCAAAGAATATTCTCAATTATTAGCAGCTGAGTTGTCAATTCAACCACAACTGGAAACTTAGTATCTGCAGCAATGTACTTAGTAGCAAAGTAATATGATAGTAGTGGTAACGGTAGCAAAAGTAATATTTTTGGGTTGTGTAGTGATTGTAATAGTAGCAGCGAAAAAGTAAATAAGCAAAGAACAATATATGAAAAGCTCGTAGGCATTGGATCGGTGATGGAGAATTCTGCCGGATGCGATCAATCATGTAATAGTCATAACATAGGGTGACATAGAACTAGCTCCACTTCATCAATGTAATGTAGGCATGTATTCCGAATATAGTCATACGTGCTTATGGAAAGGAACTTGCATTCCATCTTTTGTCCTACCCTCCCGTGGCAGTGGGGTCCTGTTGGAAACTAAGGGATATTAAGGCCTCCTTTTAATGGAGTACCGAACCAAAGCATTAACACATAGTGAATACATGAACTCCTCAAACTACGGTCATCACCTGTAGTGGTCCCGATTATTGTCACTTCGGGGTTAACGGATCATAACACATAATAGGTGACTATAGACTTGCAAGATAGGATCAAGAACTCTCATATATTGATGAAAACATAATAGGTTCAGATCTGAAATCATGGCACTCGGGCCCTAGTGACAAGCATTAAGCATAGCAAAGTCATAGCAACATCAATTTCAGAACATAGTGGATACTAGGAACGGCAGGTAGATACCGTGTATAGGTAGGTATGGTGGACTCAGATGGAATAACTTTGGGGTTTATGGAATTGGATGCACAAGCAGTATTCCGCTTACTACAAGTGAAGGCTAGAAGAAAGACTGGGAAGCGACCAGCTAGAGAGCGACAACAGTAATGAACATGCATTAAAATTAATCAACACTGAACGCAAGCATGAGTAGGATATAATGCACCATGAACATAAGTATCGTAGAGGCTATGTTGATTTTGTTTCAACTACATGCGTTAACATGGGCCAAGTCAAGCCACTCGAATCATTCAAAAGAGGATACCACCCTATCATACCACATCACAACCATTTTAATAGCATGTTGGCACGCAAGGTAAACCATTATAAACTCCTAGCTAATTAACCATGGCATAAGCAACTACAATCTCTAATTGTCATTGCAAATATGTCCCTTTCATAATAGGCTGAATCAGGAACGATGAACTAATCATATTTACAAAAACAAGAGAGGTCAAGTTCGTACCAGCTTTTCTCATCTCAATCAATTCATCATATAACCATCATTATTGCCTTTCACTTGCACGACCGAATAGTTTGGATAATAATATTAGTGCACATGCATTGGACTAAGCTGGAATCTGCAAGCATTCAATTCAAGAGATAAGACATGGTAATATGGGCTCTTTGTTAGATCAACAATAATGCATATGAGAGCCGCTCAACATTTTCATTATGTTCTTCTCCTCTCGACCCCCAAAGAACAAGAAAAGAAATAAAACTATTTACATGGGAAAGCTCCCAACAACCAAAACAAGAACGAGAAATATTTTTGGGTTTTCTTTTTAATTACTACCACTACACGCATGGAAAGTAAACTAACTAAAAGCTACAACTATTTTTTTTGGTTTTTTCTAAGGTTTATCAAACACACAAGAAGAAAGCATAAAAGGGAAATAAACTAGCATGGATATTTCAATGAAAAAGTATGTGCACTGACAACTAGCATGAGTGTGTGAACAGGAATGTAATGTCGGTGAGAGATACATACTCCCCCAAGCTTAGGCTTTTGGCCTAAGTTGGTCTATGGCTACGGCTGGCCTGGCGGATATCCAAAGTTATAGTTGGGGTCATAATGAGAAGGATCCCCCTAGTGCCACTGGTTGGCGATCTCTTCCGGATTCCACTGATAAGCAGACTGCCGGTAAGGACCAAATTGTGGTTCCGGCTCAGGATCTGTAGCTGGTGTGGGGTTTCAGTAGGCGTGAATGGCCTCCGGCGGAACAAGGTACTTGCATGTAGATAAGTCAAACAAGGAAGGAGCAGGCAAAGTAATATTCTCAGGGTGATTTTTATCAAATATCAGCTTGTACTTGAGCATTTTTTCCTTATTCTTAACGATAAAATCTTGTGCTACCATACTCTTATAGTCTAGAAAAACAGGAGGCGGCAACTTCTCTTCCTTCTCATAATGCCTAATAGGTATGTTAAAGTGTGCAGCGAGGCGCAAGGCAAAGATACCTCCCAAGATGGGGCCCTTAGTACGGTTAAGATTTAACCGCTTTGCAACAATAGCGCCCATACTAAAAGTGTCATCACGGAAGAAAGCATGGCACAAAATAACAATATCAGGGGCACTAAGGTTGCCACAGTTTCCGCGACCAATTAAGCATGTACTAGCAAATATTGCAAAGTAACATAAAACAGGAAAATGTATGCTAGTGATTCTTGCATCGGAAACTTTCCTCGTTTCCCCTACAGCAATTGTATCAATAAACCCTTCCACATCATCACGATGTGGTTCCTCTACACTGCCCTCAAAAGGGATCAAACAAACCCGACAAAAATCACGAAGTGACATCTCCTTATACTCATCATATCAATAAAATTCCACCGAAGTTGGTGAGCTCCTAGCATGGAAATGAAAGTTTTGCACAAAGATATTGGTGAGTAAGAGATATTGTTCGCGTTGGTCGTGGAGGAAGGTGGTGAGGCCTGCATTCTCAGCCAACTCATAGAAATCATCATAAATCTCGGTTGCTCTCAAGAAATCATCACAAGGCCATTCACAAGGCTGAACCTCCATGGTGCGAGGGAGATTATACTTGGGCTTATTGTTCTCTTCACATTGTTTATCCTTCGAGCTTCGGGTCGATGAGCCCCTCGAAAATCTCTTCATCTTTTTCTGAATTTTTTAGCAACTCAAAAATAAAAGTGAACCAAACTCAACACTGTTGATAGCAACTACTCCTACAAGTGCCTAGAGGTAATATCATGCATTAAAACTAATTTTCACCACATAAATTTGACATGCAAGCTCAAGAATAGGGTCACCTAAGTAGGAAAATTTTGCAATGAATAAAGCACTAGAACAAAAACTAATTGGACCATTGGAGGAGTCACATACCAAAGAACAATCCCCCAAAGCAGTTTTGTGAATGGAGCCTTGAGCTAGGAGATCGAAAATGGCAGCAAGATGAGCTAGAACTCATGCTTGAGCTGGTTAGTGATTTTTTGGGAGGAAGAAGGAGTGTGTGGTGACTGGAATTAGTGGAGGGGAGCCACCATGGGCCCACATGGCAGGGGGGCGCCCTGGACCCTCATGGCCAGGTGCTTGCTCCCCTGGTGTGTTCTCAATGCCAGATATTCTCAAATATTCTAGAAAAAATCATATTTAATTTTCAAGGCATTTGGAGAACTTTTATTTTCGGGGTATTTTTTTATTGCATGGATAATTCAGAAAATAGACAGAAAACACTATTTTTGCTTTATTTAATATAAATAACATAAAGTAAAAAGAGGGTACAGAGATTTGTGTTTTCTAAATTCATCCATTTCATGTTCATCAAAAGGAATCCACTAACAAGGTTAATCAGGTCTTGTTAACAAACTCATTTCGAATAACATGACACCGGAGAATTTCCGAATAACACTAGGTTACCTCAACTGGGATATGCACATCCCCAACAACAGGAATATCATATTTCTTCTTGACAGTAGGAAGAGGAAATTCAAAACCTCCAATAGTGATTGTTGAAATTTTTTCAATAGAATTGGTATTGTGGACTTGAGGTTGTTTCCTCGGAAAATGTACGGTATGCTCATTTCCATTGACATGAAAAGTGACATTGCCTTTGTTGCAATCAATAACAGCCCCTGCACTATTCAAAAAGGGTCTTCCAAGAATAATAGACATACTATCGTCCTCGGGAATATAAAGAATAACAAAGTCTGTTAAAATAGTAACGTTTGCTACCACAGCAGGCACAACCTCACAAATACCGACAGGTATAGCAGTTGATTTATCAGCCATTTGCAATGATATTTCAGGTGGTGTCAACCTATTCAAATCAAGTCTACGATATAAAGAGAGAGGCATAACACTAACACCGGCTCCAAGATAACATAAAGCAGTTTTAACATAGTTTCTTTTAATGCAGCATGGTATAGCTGGTACTCCGGGATCTCCAAGTTTCTTTGGTATTTCACCCTTAAAAGTATCATTAGCAAGCATGGTGGAAATTTCAGCTTCTGGTATCTTTCTTTTATTAGTAACTATTTCCTTCATATATTTAGCATAAGGATTCATTTTAGGCATGTCAATCAAATGCATACGCAAAAAGATAGGTCTAATCATTTCAGCAAAGCGCTCAAAATCCTCATCATCCTTTTTCTTGGATGGTTTAGGAGAAAAAGGCTTGGGTTTCTGAACCCATGTTTCTCTTTCTTTACCGTGCTTCCTAGCAACAAAGTCTCTCTTATCATAACATTGATTCTTTGATTCCGGGTTATCAAGATCAACAGCAGGTTCAATTTCATTATTATTGCTAGGTTGAGCATCAACATGAACATCGTCATTAACATTACCACTAGGTTCATGTTCATTACCAGATTGTGTTTCAGCATCAGAGATAGAAATATTATTGGGATTCTCAGGTGTGTCAATAATAGGTTCACTAGAAGCATGCATAGTCCTATCATTTTTCTTTCTCTTCCTCTTAGAAGGACTAGGTGCATCAACATTAGTTCTCTGAGAATCTTGCTCAATTCTCTTACGGTGGCCCTCAAGATACAAAGGTTCTTGAGTCACTTTACCTCCTCTAGATGCAACTCTAACAGCAAAGTCATTATTCTTACTATTCAATTCATTGAGCGAATCATTCTGAGCTTTAAGTACTTTTTCTACTTGAGTGGTAACCATAGAAGCATGTTTACTAATAAGTTGAAATTCACCTTTAACACTAGCCATATAATCACTCAAGTGTTCAATCATATAAGAATTATGTATCAATTGTCTACCAACATAAGCATTGAAGTTTTCTTGTTTAACAATAAAATTATCAAACTCATCTAAGCAATGGCTAGCAGACTTATTACGAGGAATATCACCTTCATCAAATCTATAGAGAGAGTTTACCTTTACTACCTGTGTCGGGTTATCGAGACCGTGTGTTCCTTCAATAGGTGATGAATTAAGACCATATATTTCTTCAGTAGGCGGTAAATTCTTAACATCTTCAGCTTTTATACCTTTTTCTTTCATAGATTTCTTTGCCTCTTGCATATCTTCAGGACTGAGAAATAGAATACCCCTTTTCTTCGGAGTTGGCTCAGGAGTTGGTTCAGGAAGTGTCCAATTATTTTCATTGGTCAACATATTATTCAATAGAATTTCGGTTTGATCAATTGTTCTTTCCCTGAAAACACAACCAGCACAACTATCTAGCTAATCTCTGGAAGCATCGGTTAGTCCATTATAAAAGATATAAAGTATTTCATTTTTCTTGAGAGGATGATCAGGCAAAGCATTAAGTAATTGGAGAAGCCTTCCCCAAGCTTGTGGGAGAATCTCTTCTTCAATTTGCACAAAATTATATATTTCCCTTAAAGTAGCTTGTTTCTTATGAGCGAGGAAATATTTAGCAGAGAAGTAGTAAATCATATCCTGGGGACTACACACACAACTAGGATCAAGAGAATTAAACCATATCTTAGCATCACCCTTTAATGAGAACTGAAATAATTTAAGGATATAATAATAGAGATTTTTCTCATCATGGGTGAAAAGGGTAGCTATATGATTTAATTAAGTAAGATGTGCCACAACAGTTTTAGATTCATAGCCACAGAAAGGACCAGATTCAACCAAAGTAGTTATATCAGGATCAACAGAGAAATCATAATCCTTATCAGTAATAAAGATAGGTGAAGTAGCATAAGTAGGGTCATATTTCATTCTAGCATTCAAAGACTTTTCTTTAAGCTTGGCTAATAATTACTTAAGATCGGATCTATCATTGCAGGCAAGAAAGTCTCTAGCAGTTTCTTCATCGATAACATAACCCTCAGGCACAACATGCAATTCATATCTAGGGGGAGAATCTTCATCATCACTTTCATCAATATTATCAGTTTCAATAATTTCATTCTCTCTAGCCCTAGCAAGTTGTTCATCAAGAAATTGACCTAATGGGACAGTAGTATCAAGCATAGAAGTAGTTTCATCATAAGTATCATGTATAGCAGAAGTGGCATCATCAATAACATGTGACCTATCAGAATCAATATCATGTGTAGGTTTAGGTGTTGCAAGCTTACTCAAAACAGAAGCCAAATCAAGTGCAGAGCTAGATGGCAGTTCCTTACCTCCCCTCGTAGTTGAGGGAAAAATCTTTGTTCTTTGAACTTTCAAGTTCTTCATAGTGATAAGCAGATATCAATCCCAAGTGACTCAAAGAATAGAGCTATGATCGCCGGCAACGGCACCAGAAAATGTTCTTGGTAACCCACAAGTATAGGGTATCGCAACAGTTTTCGAGGGTAGAGTACTCAACCAAAATTAATTGATTCGACACAAGGGGAGCCAAAGAATATTCTCAATTATTAGCAGCTGAGTTGTCAATTCAACCACACCTGGAAACTTAGTATCTGTAGCAATGTACTTAGTAGCAAAGTAATATGATAGTAGTGGTAACGGTAGCAAAAGTAATATTTTTGGGTTGTGTAGTGATTGTAATAGTAGAAGCGAAAAAGTAAATAAGCAAAGAACAATATATGAAAAGCTCGTAGGCATTGGACCGGTGATGGAGAATTCTGCCGGATGCGATCAATCATGTAATAGTCATAACATAGGGTGACATAGAACTAGCTCCACTTCATCAATGTAATGTAGGCATGTATTCCGAATATAGTCATACGTGCTTATGGAAAAGAACTTGCATGACATCTTTTGTCCTACCCTCCCGTGGCAGTGGGGTCCTATTGGAAACTAAGGGATATTAAGGCCTCCTTTTAGTGGAGTACCGGACCAAAGCATTAACACATAGTGAATACATGAACTCCTCAAACTACGGTCATCACCTGTAGTGGTCCCGATTATTGTCACTTCGGGGTTAACGGATCATAACACATAATAGGTGACTATAGACTTGCAAGATAGGATCAAGAACTCTCATATATTGATGAAAACATAATAGGTTCAGATCTGAAATCATGGCACTCGGGCCCTAGTGACAAGCATTAAGCATAGCAAAGTCATAGCAACATCAATTTCAGAACATAGTGGATAATAGGAACGGCAGGTAGATACCGTGTATAGGTAGGTATGGTGGACTCGGATGGAATAACTTTGGGGTTTATGGAATTGGATGCACAAGCAGTATTCCGCTTACTACAAGTGAAGGCTAGAAGAAAGACTGGGAAGCGACCAGCTAGAGAGCGACAACAGTAATGAACATGCATTAAAATTAATCAACACTGAACGCAAGCATGAGTAGGATATAATGCACCATGAACATAAATATCGTAGAGGCTATGTTGATTTTGTTTCAACTACATGCGTTAACATGGGCCAAGTCAAGCCACTCGAATCATTCAAAAGAGGATACCACCCTATCATACCACATCACAACCATTTTAATAGCATGTTGGCACGCAAGGTAAACCATTATAAACTCCTAGCTAATTAACCATGGCATAAGCAACTACAATCTCTAATTGTCATTGCAAATATGTCTGTTTCATAATAGGCTGAATCAGGAACGATGAACTAATCATATTTACAAAAACAAGAGAGGTCAAGTTCATACCATCTTTTCTCATATCAATCAATTCATCATATAACCATCATTATTGCCTTTCACTTGCACGACCGAATAGTGTGGATAATAATAATAGTGCACATGCATTGGACTAAGCTGGAATCTGCAAGCATTCAATTCAAGAGATAAGACAAGGTAATATGGGCTCTTTGTTAGATCAACAATAATGCATATGAGAGCCGCTCAACATTTTCATTATGGTCTTCTCCTCTCGACCCCCAAAGAACAAGAAAAGAAATAAAACTATTTACATGGGAAAGCTCCCAACAAGCAAAACAAGAACGAGAAATATTTTTGGGTTTTCTTTTTAATTACTACCACTACACGCATGGAAAGTAAACTAACTAAAAGCTACAACTATTTTTTTGGTTTTTTATAAGGTTTATCAAACACACAAGAAGAAAGCATAAAAGGGAAATAAACTAGCATGGATATTTCAATGAAAAAGTACGTGCACTGACAACTAGCATGAGTGTGTGAACAGGAATGTAATGTCGGTGAGAGATACATACTCCGGCAAGCTTAGGCTTTTGGCCTAAGTTGGTCTATGGCCACGGCTGGCCTGGCAGATATCCAAAGTTATAGTTGGGGTCGTACTGAGAAGGATCCCCCTAGTGCCACTGGTTGGCGATCTCTTCCGAATTCCACTGATAAGCAGACTGCCGGTAAGGATCAAATTGTGGTTCCGGCTCAGGATCTGTAGCCGGTGTGGGGTTTCTGTAGGCGTGAATGGCCTCCGGCGGAACAAGGTACTTGCATGTAGATAAGTCAAACAAGGAAGGAGCAGGCAAAGTAATAGTCTCAGGGTGATTTTTATCAAATATCAGCTTGTACTTGAGCATTTTTTCCTTATTCTTAACGATAAAATCATGTGCTACCATACTCTTATAGTCTAGAAAAAAAGGAGGCGGCAACTTCTCTTCCTTCTCATAATGCCTAATAGGTATGTTAAAGTGTGCAGCGAGGCGCAAGGCAAAGATACCTCCCAAGATGGGGCCCTTAGTACGGTTAAGATTTAACCGCTTTGCAACAATAGCGCCCATACTAAATGTGTCATCACAGAAGAAAGCATGGCACAAAATAACAATATCAGGGGCACTAAGGTTGCCACCGTTTCCGCGACCAATTAAGCATGTACTAGCAAATATTGCAAAGTAACGTAAAACAGGAAAATGTATGCTAGTGATTCTTGCATCGGAAACTTTCCTCGTTTCCCCTACAGCAATTGTATCAATAAACCCTTCCACATCATCACGATGTTGTTCCTCTACACTGCCCTCAAAGGGGATCAAACAAACCCGAGAAAAATCACGAAGTGACATCTCCTTATACTCATCATATAAATAAAATTCCACCGAAGTTGGTGAGATCCTAGCATGGAAATGAAAGTTTTGCACAAAGATATTGGTGAGTAAGAGATATTGTTCGCGTTGGTCGTGGAGGAAGGCGGTGAGGCCTGCATTCTCAGCCAACTCATAGAATTCATCATAAATCTCGGCTGCTCTCAAGAAATCATCACAAGGCCATTCACAAGGCTGAACCTCCGCGGTGCGAGGGAGATTATACTTGGGCTAATTGTTCTCTTCACATTGATTATCCTTCGAGCTTCGGGTCGATGAGCCCCTCGAAAATCTCTTCATCTTTTTCTGAATTTTTTAGCAACTCAAAAATAAAAGTGAACCAAACTAAACACTATTGATAGCAACTACTCCTACAAGTGCCTAGAGGTAATATCATGCATTAAAACTACTTTTCACCACATAAATTTGACATGCAAGCTCAAGAACAGGGTCACCTAAGTAGGAAAATTTTGCAATGAATAAAGCACTAGAACAAAAACTAATTGGACCATTGGAGGAGTCACATACCAAAGAACAATCCCCCAAAGTAGTTTTGTGAATGGAGCCTTGAGCTAGGAGATCGAAAATGGCAGCAAGATGAGCTAGAACTCGTGCTTGAGCTGGTTAGTGATTTTTTGGGAGGAAGAAGGAGTGTGTGGTGACTGGAATTAGTGGAGGAGAGCCACCATGGGCCCACGTGGCAGGGGGGCGCCCTGGACCCTCGTGGCTAGGTGCTTGCTCCCCTGGTGTGTTCTCAATGCCAGATATTCTCAAATATTCTAGAAAAAATCATATTTAATTTTCAAGGCATTTGGAGAACTTTTATTTTCGGGGTATTTTTTTATTGCATGGATAATTCAGAAAATAGACAGAAAACACTATTTTTGCTTTATTTAATATAAATAACAGAAAGTAAAAAGAGGGTACAGAGAGTTGTGTTTTCTAAATTCATCCATTTCATGTTCATCCAAAGGAATCCACTAACAAGGTTAATCAGGTCTTGTTAACAAACTCATTTCGAATAACATGACACCGGAGAATTTCCGAATAACACTAGGTTACCTCAATTGGGATATGCACATCCCCAACAACAGGAATATCTTATTTCTTCTTGACAGTAGGAAGAGGAAATTCAGAACCTCCAATAGTGATTGTTGAAATTTTTTCAATAGAATTGGTATTGTGGACTTGAGGTTGTTTCCTCGGAAAATGTACGGTATGCTCATTACCATTGACATGAAAAGTGACATTGCCTTTGTTGCAATCAATAACAGCCCCTGCACTATTCAAAAAGGTTCTTCCTAGAATAATAGACATACTAACGTCCTCGGGAATATAAAGAATAACAAAGTCCGTTAAAATAGTAACGTTTGCTACCACAGCAGGCACATCCTCACAAATACCGACAGGTATAGCAGTTGATTTATCAGCCATTTGCAATGATATTTCAGGAGGTGTCAACCTATTCAAATCAAGTCTACGATATAAAGAGAGAGGCATAACACTAACACCGGCTCCAAGATAACATAAAGCAGTTTTAACATAGTTTCTTTTAATGCAGCATGGTATAGCTGGTACTCCGGGATCTCCAAGTTTCTTTGGTATTTCACCCTTAAAAGTATCATTAGCAAGCATGGTGGAAATTTCAGCTTCTGGTATCTTTCTTTTATTAGTAACTATTTCCTTCATATATTTAGCATAAGGATTCATTTTAGGCATGTCAATCAAATGCATACGCAAAAAGATAGGTCTAATCATTTCAGCAAAGCGCTCAAAATCCTCATCATCCTTTTTCTTGGATGGTTTAGGAGAAAAAGGCATGGGTTTCTGAACCCATGGTTCTCTTTGTATACCGTGCTTCCTAGCAACAAAGTCTCTCTTATCATAACATTGATTCTTTGATTCTGGGTTATCAAAATCAACAGCAGGTTCAATTTCTTCATCATTATTATTGCTAGGTTGAGCATCAACATGAACATCATCATTAACATTATCATAAGGTTCATGTTCATTACCAGATTGTGTTTCAGCATCAGAGATAGAAATATTATTGGGATTCTCAGTTGTGTCAATAACAGGTTCACTAGAAGCATGCATAGTCCTATCATTTTTCTTTCTCTTCCTCTTAGAAGGACTAGGTGCATCAACATTAGTTCTCTGAGAATCTTGCTCAATTCTCTTATGGTGGCCCTCAGGATACAAAGGTTCCTGGGTCACTTTACCTCCTCTAGATGCAACTCTAACAGCAAAGTCATTGTTCTTACTATTCAATTCATTGAGCGAATCATTCTGAGCTTTAAGTACTTTTTCTACTTGAGTGGTAACCATAGAAGCATGTTTACTAATAAGTTGAAATTCACCTTTAACACTAGCCATATAATCACTCAAGTGTTCAATCATATAAGCATTATGTATCAATTGTCTACCAACATAAGCATTGAAGTTTTCTTGTTTAACAATAAAATTATCAAACTCATCTAAGCAATGGCTAGCAGACTTATTACGAGGAATATCACCTTCATCAAATCTATAGAGAGAGTTTACCTTTACTACCTGTGTCGGGTTATCGAGACCGTGTGTTCCTTCAATAGGTGATGAATTAAGACCATATATTTCTTCAGTAGGCGGTAAATTCTTAACATCTTCAGCTTTTATACCTTTTTCTTTCATAGATTTCTTTGCCTCTTGCATATCTTCAGGACTGAGAAATAGAATACCCCTTTTCTTCGGAGTTGGCTTAGGAGTTGGTTCAGGAAGTGTCCAATTATTTTCATTGGTCAACATATTATTCAATAGAATTTCGGTTTGATCAATTGTTCTTTCCCTGAAAACACAACCAGCACAACTATCTAGCTAATCTCTGGAAGCATCGGTTAGTCCATTATAAAAGATATAAAGTATTTCATTTTTCTTGAGAGGATGATCAGGCAAAGCATTAAGTAATTGGAGAAGCCTTCCCCAAGCTTGTGGGAGACTCTCTTCTTCAATTTGCACAAAATTATATATTTCCCTTAAAGTAGCTTGTTTCTTATGAGCGGGGAAATATTTAGCAGAGAAGTAGTAAATCATATCCTGGGGACTACGCACACAACCAGGATCAAGAGAATTAAACCATATCTTAGCATCACCCTTTAATGAGAACGTAAATAATTTAAGGATATAATAATAGCGATTTTTCTCATCATGGGTGAACAGGGTAGCTATATCATTTAATTAAGTAAGATGTGGCACAACAGTTTTAGATTCATAGCCATAGAAAGGACCAGATTCAACCAAAGTAGTTATATCAGGATCAACAGAGAAATCATAATCCTTATCAGTAATAAAGATAGGTGAAGTAGCATAAGTAGGGTCATATTTCATTCTAGCATTCAAAGACTTTTCTTTAAGCTTGGCTAATAATTTCTTAAGATCGGATCTATCATTGCAGGCAAGAAAGTCTCTAGCAGTTTCTTCATCCATAACATAACCCTCAGGCACAACAGGCAATTCATATCTAGGGGGAGAATATTCATCATCACTTTCATCAATATTATCAGTTTCAATAATTTCATTCTCTCTAGCCCTAGCAAGTTGTTCATCAAGAAATTGACCTAATGGGACAGTAGTATCAAGCATAGAAGTAGTTTCATCATAAGTATCATGTATAGCAGAAGTGGCATCATCAATAACATGTGACCTATCAAAATCAATAGCATGTGTAGGTTTAGGTGTTGCAAGCTTACTCAAAACAGAAGCCAAATCAAGTGCAGAGCTAGATGGCAGTTCCTTACCTCCCCTCGTAGTTGAGGGAAAAATCTTGGTTCTTTGAACTTTCAAGTTCTTCATAGTGATAAGCAGATATAAATCCCAAGTGACTCAAAGAATAGAGCTATGATCCCCGACAACGGCACCAGAAAATGTTCTTGGTAACCCACAAGTATAGGGTATCGCAACAGTTTTCGAGGGTAGAGTACTCAACCAAAATTAATTGATTCGACACAAGGGTAGCCAAAGAATATTCTCAATTATTAGCAGCTGAGTTGTCAATTCAACCACACCTGGAAACTTAGTATCTGCAGCAATGTATTTACTAGCAAAGTAATATGATAGTAGTGGTAACGGTAGCAAAAGTAATATTTTTGGGTTGTGTAGTGATTGTAACAGTAGCAGCGAAAAAGTAAATAAGCGAAGAACAATATATGAAAAGCTCGTAGGCATTGGATCGGTGATAGAGAATTCTGCCGGATGCGATCAATCATGTAATAGTCATAACATAGGGTGACAAAGAACTAGCTCCACTTCATCAATGTAATGTAGGCATGTATTCCGAATATAGTCATACGTGCTTATGGAAAAGAACTTGCATGACATCTTTTGTCCTACCCTCCCGTGGCAGCGGGGTCCTATTGGAAACTAAGGGATATTAGGGCCTCCTTTTAATGGAGTACCGGACCAAAGCATTAACACATAGTGAATACATGAACTCCTCAAACTACGGTCATCACCTGTAGTGGTCCCGATTATTGTCACTTCGGGGTTAACGGATCATAACACATAATAGGTGACTATAGACTTGCAAGATAGGATCAAGAACTCTCATATATTGATGAAAACATAATAGGTTCAGATCTGAAATCATGGCACTCGGGCCCTAGTGACAAGCATTAAGCATAGCAAAGTCATAGCAACATCAATTTCAGAACATAGTGGATACTAGGGATCAAACCCTAACAAAACTAACTCAATTACATGATAAATCTCATCCAACCCATCACCGTCCAGCAAGCCTACAATGGAATCACTCACCCACGGCAGTGAGCATCATGAAATTGGTGATGGAGGAAGGTTGATGATGATGATGGCGACGGATTACCCTCTCCAGAGCCCCGAACGGACTCCAGATCAGTCCTCCTGAGAGAGTTTGGGGCTTCGGCGGCTCTGTATCGTCAAACGTGATGAATCCTTCTCTCTGATTTTTTTCTCCCCGAACACGAATATATGGAGTTGGAGTTGAGGTCGGTGGAGCGTCAAGGGGCCCACGAGGTAGGGGGCGCGCCCAGGGGTGTAGGGCGCGCCCGCCACCCTCGTGGACAGGGTGTGGGCCCCGTGACGTGGATCTTTCTTCTGGTACTTTTTATATATTCCAAAAATAATCTCCGTTGATTTTCAGGTCATTCCGGGAACTTTTATTTCTGCACAAAAATAACACCATGGCAATTCTGCTGAAAACAACGTCAGTCCGGGCTAGTTCCATTCAAATCATGCAAGTTAGAGTCCAAAACAAGGGCAAAAGTGTTTGAGAAAGTAGATACGACAGAGACATATCAGTGGGGGCACGCCAAGTGCACCCACTGGGTGTAGTCCCCGAGACCGCGGTCGACTGCCAGCATTCGGCGATGGTCTGAGAATCAATGTTGTAGTTGCTGTTTTTTTACTCCGACTGGACGGACCAAGTTGAGTACTAAGCCGAACCAGTTGGGGCACGCCAAGTGCACCCACTAGGTGTAGTCCCCGAGACTACTGGTGAATGTTTTATTCAGTAGTAGTCTTAGAAATCTTTTTCCTGTAATGATCTGAACTTGCGTTTTATCGCTCGGAAGAGACAATCTCTATTCCTGTCGACTAACTGTCGGTTGACTGCAGATATCCTACGAACTCGGGGCCAGGTTTGCTGACTTGGAGCAGAAACAAATCCAACTCAATCTTGACGTGGAGTTGGCCAAGGAGAACTTGAAGAAGGCTCAGGATGAAAACTGCTCGTATGGGAGGTAAAAAACATGCCGACTGACTCCTTTGCCATCTTTCCCTTCCTCCTTCTGTTCCAAGTGTTATTTATTTTGGAAAAAATGAGGCAGGCTCTGGACCAGAAGGACTTTGACCTTGCGGCAGCATAAAAAATGGCGTAGGAGAAATCAGCACTTGTCAACAAGAAGTTGGCTTTGGTCGGTAAGCTAGAAGAAGATAACACCAAACTGAAGACCGCTCTTGATGAAGCCAACAAGGAAGTGACGCGACTAAAGAAGGACAAGGTGGCTCTAATTGACAAAGTTGGCGATCTCGCTCGGAAGAGAGACGAGCTGGAGGTTTATACGGGAGGACTCGCCAAGAAGCTGCTCCTTATGCTTGAAGGTATTCTCCCCTGTCCGACTGACTTGCTACTATCGACTCTTCATATGGATGTCGACTCATCAATTCTCTCTGTGTGTAGAATTCTGGCAAAACTTCGAGGAAGAAACCGGGGGCATTGAGACTGAGGTGGACTCTATTAACTCCCCCATCAAAGATGAAGCTGCAATGAACGTGTTGTACCTGGAATCTCGCCTCGCTAGCGTCACCAACTATCTGGCTCGGCTGAAGGTGGTGGTATCACGGATCGTTGCAGAGCTCTGGCCAAGGGAGACATTCCAGAATGACCTCGAGTCTCTGATGACTCGACTCCACGAGATCCCTGGTCGAGTGTAGGCATGGAAGAAGTCATCTGCCCGGTGCGGTGCTGACATAGCTCTGTCTCTGGTCCGCATCCATTGCAAGGAGGTTAAAGAAGAAAAGCTTGTGCTCTCAAGGTTTCCAATACCAAGCAACATAACTTCCAGTCCTTCATGGAAACCTTCCTCGATGTTGCGACTCGTATTGCTGATGGAATCGACCTGGACGAGTTTGTCGAGCCAGCTAGCCCTCCTCCTGCCGAGTGAGCAAACTTTAAGCCTCAATTTTATTTGCCTCGGGATGCCGAGTGATTTGTAATCATTAAACTCCTTCGGGCCTGACGCTCGAGCACTTTTATCTGTGGTTCTGAACCTTGCGACATTTATCTAAACTTGGCTTTTCTTTGAATACGCTTGCCTTTGTCTTTGCTGTTTTTTATTCCCTTGAGTCTGAGTGAAACTTGATTCTTCACTTGGAATATACAGTGTGTTTTTGATGCAGCTCCGACGAGAGGGCCGCGGACATGAACACTTGATGTTGCGCACGACCTGCACCTCGTCGTCCTTGCGGATTAGGATGGAGCGAACATTGTACTTGTGTCGAAGCATTCACGAGAGGGTCGCGGACAGGAACACTAGATGTTGCACATGAACTGCACCCCATCGTCCTTGCGGATCAGGATGGAGCGGACGTTGTACTTGTGTCCTAATTTTCGAGTGAGAATGTTTTTCTTCACTCAGAATTTGTTTTGATACTTAGGCGAGTATGGGACTGCAGATAAGCCTCAGAGTGAGGGAGTTCCTCTTCACTCGACAGGATTTTTGAAACTTAGGAGAGTACGGAACTGCAGCCAAGCCCCCGAGTGAGAGGATTGCTCTTCACTCGGTAGGATTTTTAAAACTTAGGTGAGTACGGAACTGCAACTAAGCCCCCGAGTGAGAGGATTTCTCTTCACTAAGTAGGATTTTTAAAACTTAGGCGAGTACAGAACTGCAGCTAAGCCTCCGAGTGAGAGGGTTGCTCTTCACTCGGTAGGATTTTAAAACTTAGGCGAGTACGGAACTGCAGCTAAGCCCCCAAGTGAGAGGATTGCTCTTCACTCGGTAGGATTTTTATAACTTAGGCAAGTACGGAACTGCAT
>NC_057797.1:305970552-305988855 GCF_018294505.1 Triticum aestivum
AGAGGGTTGCTCTTCACTCGGTAGGATTTTTGAAACTTAGGTGAATCGGGTTCGCGGCTAAGCCCCCGAGTGAGAGGATTGCTCTCCACTCAGAGTGATTTTGAATCGCAGGCGAATCGTGTTCGCAGCTAAGCCTCCGAGTGAGAGGGTTGCTCTTCACTCGGGAGGATTTTTGAAACTTAGACGAATCGGGTTCGCGGCTAAGCCCCCCAAGTGGGAGGATTGCTCTCCACTCGGAGTGATTTTGAAACTCGGGCGAATAGGGTTCGCAACTAAGCCACCCACTGGGGGATTTAAACACATGTATTGACGGGACAACAATCATTAAGATACTACAAAACTCATGTCTTTGATAAGCAAACTGAACGATTCTTATTACAACTCGTTGACTTGAGCGTTTAAGTTTAAAAACGGCGGAGCAGATCCGCGTTCCACGCGCATGGCTCGTCTTTCTGTTGCTCCACATTATAGAGGTGATATGCTCCATTGTGGAGCACCTTGGTGATGATGAAGGGACCTTCCCAAGTAGGAGCAAGCTTGTGAGGTCTTGCTGATCCACTCAGAGCACAAGGTCTCCTTCCCGAAATGCTCGACCTCTTACGCTTCTGGCATGGAATCGACGGAGATCTCGCTGATAATTGGTTGACCAGATCAAGGCCATCTCTCTTTCCTCTTCCAGAAGATCAACGACATCTTGTCGAGCTTGATCTGCTTCCTCTTTTGAGAAAAGTTCCACTCTGGGCGCGTTGTGAAGCAAATCACTCGGCAGCACGGCTTCAGCCCCATAGACCATGAAGAAGGGAGTCCAACCATTCGATCGATTTGGTGTTGTTTTGAATCCCCAAAGGACTGACGGCAACTCGTCCACCCAAGCACCTGCCGCATGCTTGAGGTCACGCATCAATCGGGGTTCAACCCCTAGAGGATCAAAGCATTTGCTCTATCGTCTTGTCCATTCGACTGTGGGTGGGCAACTGAAGCATAATCGACCCGAGTGCCTTGGGAAGCGTAGAAAGCCTTGAACTCATATGAATCAAAGTTTGAACCATTCTCCGTGATGATGCTATGCGAAACCCCATATCTGAATGTTAACTCTCTGATGAAGTTGACGGTTGTACTTGAGTCGTGATTTTTGATGGGTTTGGCTTCAATCCATTTAGTGAACTTGCCAACTGCTACGAGCAGATGGGTGAAGCCGCTCATGCCGGTCCTCAGAGGACCAACTATATCTAATCCCCAAACGACAAATGGCCAGACGAGTAGAATGTTCTTCAAGGCTGATGCAGGTTTGTGGGACATGTTGGAGTAGAACTGACAGCCCTCACACTTGTCAACTATGTCTTTTGCCATTTCATTTGCTCGCGGCCAGTAAAAACCCGCTCGGTATGCTTTGGACACAATGGTCCGAGAGGACACATGGTGACCACAGGTCCCCGAGTGGATATCATTGAGGATCATTTGACCTTCTTTTGGTGTGATACATCACTGGGCGACTCCAGTGACACTCTCTCCGTCAAGTTGTCCTCCTATCACGGTAAAGGCTTTGGATCGACGGACAATCTGACGGGCCTCATCTTTATCCTCCGGAAGTCTAGAGTTATCACTAAAACCTCCGTGATCAGGTCGACCACGGCTGGGATTTCGACCTCAGTCGAATCAATAGAACTTTTCGGTTGCATGGGCTCTTTTGTGAAAGGATCCTCTTGAACTTATGAGGTGTGGAGATGCTCCAAGAACACATTGCTGGGAATAGGCTCGTGCTTGGAACCTATCTTCGCCAGGTCATCAGCTGCTTGATTCTTGATTTAGGGTATGTAGTGGAGCTCTAACCCTTCGAACTTCTTTTCCAACTTTCTCACTGCATTGCAATAACCGGGCATGGCCGAACTCCTAATGTCCCACTCCGGCATCACTTGATTCACCACTAAATCTGAGTCGCCGTAAACCATTAGGCGACGGACGCCAAGTGAAATGGCCATACGCAACCCGTATAGAAGTGCCTAATATGTGGCTTCATTGTTGGAGGAATCAAAGTGAATTTGGAGAACATAACTGAGTTTGTCGCCTCGCGGGGATACCAGGACTACTCCAGCACCAGAACCATTCAACATCTTGGACCCATCAAAGAACATTGTCCAATGTTCCGAGTGAATCTAAGTTAGTTGCTGCTATTCAATCCACTCGGCGAGGAAATCTGCAATTGCCTGGGACTTGATTGCTTTCCTTGCCTAGAACTTTATATCCAACGGAAGGAGTTCAATCGCCAACTTTGCCACTCGACTGGTTGCATCTCTGTTGTTCAGAATTTTTTATAATGGAGTGTCACTGACCACTGAATCTGAGTAGTCAGAGAAATAGTATCCAACTTTCTTCGTGGTAAAATAAATTCCATAAACAATCTTCTGATAATGCGGATATCTCTGCTTGGATGGAGTCAGGACTTCGGAAATATAGTACACTGGGCACTGAACTTTGTAGGCTTTGCCTTCTTCTTCCCACTCGACCATGAGCATAGTGCTGACAACTTGTCCCGTGGCCGCAATATACAGCAGTAGAGGCTCTTTGCTGACTAGGTCAGCAAGCACCGGCTGGGTGGAAAGCAGGGCTTTGAGCTCTAAAAACGTTGCTTCAGGTTCAGGAGTCCACTCGAACTCGTCTGACTTTTTCATTAGTCGGTAAAGAGGCAATGCCTTTTCACCGGGACGAGAAATGAATCGAGTCAAAGCTACCAAACAACCAATAAGCTTCTAAACGTCGTGCACATGCATAGGGCGTTTCATTAAGAGGATTGCACCAACCTTCTCTTGGTTCGTGTCGATTCCTTGTTCGGGAACAAGGAAACTGAGCAACTTTCCGCCTGGGACTCTAAATGTGCACTTGGACGGATTAAGCTTGATATCATATCTTCTTATGTTGGCAAAGGTTTCAGCAAGGTCAGTCAGCAGGTCGGAACCTTTGCGAGACTTGACCACGATGTCATCCATGTATGCTTCCACATTCCGACTGATCTAAGGGAGCAAGCACATCTGAATCATGCGCATGAAAGTGGGGCCAGCATTCTTGAGACCAAAAGGCATGGTAACATAGCAAAAACACCCGAATGGGGTGATGAAAGTTGTTTTTATTTCGTCGGGACCATACAGTCGGATATGATGGTAGTCGAAATAAGCGTCCAAAAAGGACAAACGATCACATTCCGCGGTCGAGTCAATGATTCGATTGATGTGGGGTAGAGGGAAGTGATCTTTCAAGCAGGCCCTATTGATATGCTTGAAATCGATGCACATGCGAAGTGAATAATCTTTCTTGGGAACCATGACAACATTGGTGAGCCACTTGGAGTGGTATATCTCGCGGATGAACTCAGCTGCTAGAAGCCTAGCCACGTCTTTGCCAATTGCCTTCCTCTTCTCCATGGGGGATTAACGGAGATGCTCTTTGATAGGTTTTTCTTTTGGGTCGTCTTGCAAACGGTGCTTAGCCAGTCCCCTGGGTACACCTGGCATGTCAGAAGGCTTCCATGCGAAAATGTCCCAGTTCTCACGGAGGAACTGGTTGAGCGCTCATTCCTATTTGATGTCGAGTGTTGTTGAGATATGAGTCGGAGCAGCATTGGGGTCGGTCGGGTGAATGTGAACTTCCTTTGTTTCTCCGGACGACTAAAATGCAGACTCTGAAGCAGACTTCTTGGCACACAATAAGTCACCCGGATCTACGTTCTTCTGATATTCCTGCATTTCTACAGCTACCATATGTTCATCTGCAATCTTTGAGCCCTTCTGGAGGCACTCTTCTGCTCTCTACTGATTACCAGTGACTGTGATCACGCCCTTGGGACCAGGCATCTTCAGCTTGAGGTACACGTAACACAGTCGAGCCATGAAACAAGCATACGCAGTCCTACACAAAATAGCATGATAGGCACTATGAAAGTCCACGACCTCAAATGTCAACATCTCCTTGCAGTAATTCTTGGAATCACCAAAAACCACGTCCAAGGTAATTTGGCCGAGTGAATTAGCCTTCTTCCCCGGAATGACTCCGTGGAAATGCATGTTGCTTTCGGCGAGTTTGGACATCGGAATGCCCATCCCTCGGAGGGTCTCAGCATACAAAATGTTCAGGCCACTGCCACCATCCATCATAACCTTGGTCAGTCGAGTGCCCCCAATGACTGGATCGACCACCAACGCTTGCCGCCCTGGGGTAGCAACATGCGCTGGGTGATCGGACTGGTCGAATGTGATAGGAGTCTTGGACCACTTCAGATGTGTCGTTGTCGCCAGAGCGACCATGTTCACTTCTCTTTGATAAGTTTCAGTCGACTTTTGCTCTCTAGATCAGCAAAAATCAATAAGACGGCATTGACATTAGGGTAACCACCAACCTCCTCTTTGTCCTCATCCTTATCAGATTCTTTCTCTTTCTCACTGGGCTAGCCCTCTCGGAACTGCTGGATAAGGAGTCGACACTGTCGAGTGGTATGCTTGGGATAAATCAGGTTTCCCTCTTCATCCTTCTTGGTGTGTACTTGACACGGTAAATCTAGCACATCATTTCCCGCATGATCTCTCACTTTCTTGGGTAACCATGGCCCTTTAGGCTTCCCATTGAATTTTCCTTGGGTCACAACTGTAGTCTGCCCAGGTGTTGCAGGCTCGGCTTTGCACTTCTGCTTCCAACTGGAATTTCCTCCTCCGGTGTCCTGGGCGACTGGTTTATTCTTGCCACTGCGGAGTCGGTCTTCTTCCTCGCCGTTAGCGTACCGAGTAGCTATTTCCATCATTCGGGTTAGGGCCATATCTCCTGTCCTACCAAATTTCAGGTTGAGCTCTCTATACCGAACACCCTCCTTGAAGGCGCAAACTGCTTGGTGTGGCGATACATTCTCCACTGTGTGATACAAAGTGGTCCACCTCTGGATGTATTCTCTCAAGGTTTCGTTGGGTTTCTGGACACAATGTTGTAACTCAGCCAGCCCTACCGATCGTTTACAAGTGCCCTCAAATGTTCTAACAAACACCCGAGCCAACTCTTCCCAACTGAATATACTGTCGGGAGCTAACTGATTCAACCAGGCTCTAGCTGAGCCTTCCAACATCAGGGGGATGTGCTGCATGGCTACATCATCATTATCGCCGCCAATCTGCACTGCCACTCAGTAGTCTTCTAGCCAAGTGTTGGGCTTCGAATCACCGGTGAACTTACTTACTCCAGTCGCCAACCTGAAGTTGGGAGGGATTTCTGTGGCCCTGATGGCTCTACTGAAACTCTCAGGCCCAGAAACATGCACTCTACTGCCAGTCGGACGATCTTTGTCTCGTCCATCTCTATGGGCACTGTTCCGGTTGACCAGACCCTGTACCAAAATTGACATTGCATCAAATCCGGGTTCTCTGGGGTCGACTAGATGTCTTCGCTCGTCACCATATGGACGCTTGTCATTGTATTGCCGGGGTGCATATGATCCGCCCTCGGAGGGGCCGCAGGCACTTGACGGCGGTCTTCACGGCCGAACCGATGATCATATTGCTCGTGGTTCCGACCCAGGTACTGCTCTTGACGGTGCCCTCGACCCTCACACTGCAGAGGCGACCTTGGGCTGTGAGCCGACTGGACAGTGTCTGCTACCACAGATCTGCTATGGATGCTGTTGTGCGACTGGAAACTGTTGTGTTTTGCTCTCCTACTGCCCGGAGCAATGCTCAAATCTGCATTAAACCTCTTCCAGCCTCTGATTGGAACGGCTGGCTCGACTCTGCTACACGGGCCACAATAGTATGATTCTGAATCGGAGTATGGTATACGAGAGGTTTAGGCGGTAACAATTGTCGCTGTCATCGACTGGATTCAGGGATCTGTCGTCGAGCATGTTCATTGACTGAATGTTGAAGGTTCTCCAGCTGCGCACGCTTAGCCAGAGTGGCCAGGCGCGCAGCCTCCAAGGCCCAAGCCTCAGAGGTCTCCCCGATGATGGGAGTATGGAGTGCCTCCATGTTGTGATGATGCAGCTCCTCTCTCTACTGTGAAGTGAGGGCTTGAGGATGATATTCTTCATGAAGATGTGACGGATCGCCGCCACCATCGCCATCGTCGCTGCGACGGAAACCAGGCGGTTTGCATGGCGTGTCGACCATCATGACTTTTGCCACAGGGTCGCTGTTGTCGCACTCATACAGGGTCTCGACGGAACTAGTCGACAGGTCGAACAGCCCGTAGAGAGATTTGTCGGGCTCGATTGCCGCGACTTGAGGGGTGGTCGACTGACGAGCCACCACATGCTTTACCCACCGCTGAAGCCGCGATCGACCGGATCGCTTGCGACGGTGAGCAGTGGGGAGTAAAGATGTTGCGGGAGCGGACCGATACTGGGTCGACGGCTGCCGCAGAAGGACGTCGCGGACGCATGCGCGGAAGTGCGTCGCCCTGCAGATGAGGAGCGTCTCGATGTCTACGGGGCCTCTTGGAGCCAAGCAAAGTCGTCAGCGATGAAAACGAGCGCGCTGAGACGGATCTCACGGCCCTCAGCCAAACCGCCGCCGGAAACCATGATGATGGGGATTGAAAAATATCGCAACCTCATCGAAAGTCGCTAAGACACCAGCCCCATGGTGGGCGCCAACTGTCGTGGGAGTAAGTTTGACAGTAGAATAGGGGGTACATAGGAGGACGCAAGATCCTAGCTACGGTGAGATTGTGCACGCAAGATTTATGAGTTCAGGCCCTTCTCGGAGGAAGTAACAACCCTACATCTCGGTGGCCGGAGGCTTGGTCGACTGGATTATGCGTGAAGTTACAGGGGGTGTGAACCCTTGTCTTAGTGGAGGGGTGATGACCCACAAGTATAGGGGATCTATCGTAGTCCTTTCGATAAGTAAGAGTGTCGAACCCAACGAGGAGCGGAAGGAAATGATAAGTGCTTTCCAGCAAGGTATTCTCTGCAAGTACTGAAATAAGTGGTAACGGATAGTTTTGTGATAAGATAATTTGTAACAAGCAACAAGTAACAAAAGTAAATAAGGTGCAGCAAGGTGGCCCAATCCTTTTTGTAGCAAAGGACAAGCCTGGGCAAACTCTTATATGATGTAAAGCGCTCCCGAGGACACATGGGAATATCATCAAGCTAGTTTTCATCACACTCATATGATTTGCGTTTGGTACTTTGATAATTTTGTATATGGGTGGACCGGTGCTTGGGTGCTGCCCTTACTTGGACAAACATCCCACTTATGATTAACCTTTATTGCAAGCATCCGCAAATACAACAAAAGCATTAAGGTAAACCTAACCATAGCATGAAACATATGGATCCAATTCAGCCCCTTACGAAGCAACGCATAAACTAGGGTTTAAGCTTCTGTCACTCTAGCAACCCATCATATACTTAGTACTTCCCAATGCCTTCCTCTAGGCCCAAACAATGGTGAAGTGTCATGTAGTCGACGTTCACATAACACCACTAGAGGAGAGACATCATACATCTCATCAAAATATTGAACGAATACCAAATTCACATGACTACTAATAGCAAGACTTCTCCCATGTCCTCGGGAACAAAAGTAACTACTCACAAAGCATAAAAATGTTCATAATCAAAGGGGTATTAATGTGCATGTAGGATCTGAACATATGATC
Organism: Triticum aestivum; assembly: GCF_018294505.1. NCBI lineage: Eukaryota > Viridiplantae > Streptophyta > Magnoliopsida > Poales > Poaceae > Triticum > Triticum aestivum. The sequence goes on from NC_057797.1 coordinate 305,978,188, forward strand.
TTCCACCAATTAAACCAACTAGCATCAACTACAAGGAGTAATTAACACTACTAGCAACCTACTAGCACCAATCCCGGACTTGGAGACAAGAATTAGATACAAGAGATGAACTAGGGTTTTGAGATGAGATGGTTCTGATGAAGATGTTGATGGAGATTTCCCTCTCCCGATGAGAGGAGTGTTGATGATGACGATGGCGATGATTTCCCCCTCCGGGAGGGAAGTTTCCCCGGCAGAACAGCCCCGCCAGAACCCTAGATTGGCTCCGCCAAGGTTCCGCCTCGTGGCGGTGGAGTTTCGTCCGAGAAGATGGCTTATGATTTTTTCCCATCGAAAGAGTCCATATAGTAGAAGATGGTCACCGGAGGGCCACCAGGGGGCCCACGAGGTAGGTGGCGCGCCCAAGGGGTAGGGCTAGCCCCCCACCCTCGTGGGTAGGGTGTGGCCCCCCTGGTGAAGTTCTTGTACTCAATGTTTTTTATATATTTGGAAAACATCATCCGTGAAGTTTCAGGACTTTTGGAGCTGTGCAGAATAGGTCTCTAATATTTGCTCCTTTTCCAGCCAGAATCCCAGCTGTCGGCATTCTCCCTCTTTATGTAAACCTTGTAAAATAAGAGAGAATAGGCATAAATATTGTGACATAATGTGTAATAAAAGCCCATAATGCAATAAATATTGATATAAAAGCATGATGCAAAATGGACGTATCAAGGGGTGGCTTATATAGAGTGCGCCAAGACCCCAGCCAGCCCACATTACAAGAGGTTCAATGTACATTTAGGTGGGACATTATTGGTAATACCAACAATAAAGACATATAAATGATCATTAAAACTACAGAGTGAACGGTTGACTGTTGCCATCTTGAGTGACTTTAGATCTTCTGTACTCCGAGTGGTTCCTGGTTTGGTCGAATGATTATGTCCTAGTCGAATGGAATTGGATTATCCGAGTGGAATTGTTGGTCGAGTGGGTTGCACTCTGAGGAGTTTTCATTCGGTAGATGTTGCTATACTTTGAATGTCTTTGACTCTAGTGCAGTGTCCTTGGGAAGGGTGTCTAGGTCAGGCCTATTACCCTACCCTAGGTACATGTCATCGTCAAGGGCCCCCTGGCGGACCCAGGTGGGTTGTGCCAACCTTGGTGGCCTTCCGCACCCCCTCTTTCCAGTATAAATTCCCAAATACTCCGAAACCCATCAGGGTTAACCTAGATCAGAAGTTCCACCGCCGCAGGGCTCTGTAGCCACTGAAAACCAATCTAGACCCGTTCCGGCACCCTGCAGGGGGGAATCATCTCCAGTGGCCATCTTCCTCATCGAGGCGGCCACCACGATGAGGAGGGAGTAGTCCACCCTCGGGGCTGAGGGTTTGTACCAGTAGCTATGTGTTTAATCTCTCTCTCTCTCTCATGCTCTTGAGATGTCATGACCTTGATGTATCGTGGGCTTTGTTAATATAGTCGGATCATATGGTGTTTTCTCCTCTCTATCTTCTTGTGATGAATTGAGTTTTTCCCTTTGAGATTTCGTGGTTATCAGATTGAATACTTTTATGGATTTGAGAACACTTGATATATGTCTTGCAATTGAATACTTGTGGTGAAAACGGGGTATCGTATTGATTCACTTGATATATGTTTTGGCACTCAACTTGCGGATTCCCACGGTGACATTGGGGTAATCTATGGATAGGGGTTGATGCATGTTCTTGTCCTTGTTTCTCCGGTATAAATCTTGGGGCAATCTTGTAGTTCTTTGTGTGGATTGAGTATTATGAATATGAATATGCTTTGGTGTTATTTTAGTACGACTCTAGGATAGATCGAATAGAAAAAATAGATTTGCGTTATTTTAGTACGAACTCTTGAATAGATCGAATGGAAAGAATAGCTTTGAGGTGGTTTAGTACCCTACAAACAATTCCTATTTTTTGTTCTCCGCCAATAGGAACTCGGGAGTGATTCTTTATTGTACTTTGAGGGATAATCATATGATCCAACTATGTTAGCACTGTTGAGAGATTGCACTAGCAAAAGTACGGACCCTAGGCCTCATTTTCAAGCATTGCAATACCGTTTTTGTGCCCGTTTACTATTTGATACCTTGCTTTTTTTATTTATTCAGATTATAAAAATATATTTCTACCATCAATATTACACTTTTATCACCATCTCTTCGCCGAACTAGTGCACCTATACAATTTTCCATTGTATTGGGTGTGTTGGGGACACAAGAGATTTCTTGTATTTGGTTGCAGAGTCGTTTGAGAGAGAGCATCTTCATCCTACACCTCTCACAGATTGATAAACCTTAGGTCATCGACTTGAGGGAAAATTTCAACTGTCCTACAAAACTCTGAGCTTGGAGGCCCAACACATGTCTACAAGAATAAAGTTGCGTAGTAGACATCAAGCTCTTTTCTGGCGCTGTTGCCGGGGAGGTGAGTGCATGAAGGTATATCTTTAGATCTTGCAATTGAATCTTTTAGTTCCTTGTTTTATCACTAGTTTGGTTTATAAAAGAAAACTACAAAAAAAGGAATTTAGGTTGCACCATATTATTGATCATCTTTATAATATCTTTCTTGAAAATGATGGTTCGGAAAGTTGTGCTCAATTGTTAGAAGAAGTCAAGAAAATGCTTGGCACAAAATATTTGAATGATGAGCATGATTGCAATGTTGTTAGTGTGAATTCTTTGAATATCCAAAATGCTAATGATGATTGCACAAGTCATGAAAAAAATGTTTGTTAGAAGCATGCCACTTTTTGCGGAGTGAATTGGGAGTGCCTTTGCACACCGAAAAGCGAAGATAGATTTTGTAAGAAGCATAAATATTTAGAAACAAAAATGTTGCAAGAGAGGCTAGATGATTGTGCTACAAGATGTAATTTTTTTGGTCATCCTTGTGAACTTTGCAATGAACGTGGTCATTTAAATCTCCAATGCAAATTATTTCATGATCAAATCGTGTCCAAAAATTGTGATAACTTGATTACCATTGAGCATCATCAAGAGCTTCGTCTTCTTTTGGAGTATGAAGAAATGAAACGTATAACTAAGGGTTTTCCAAATCCCAAGAGGTTTCTTGGTTTTGATCTAGAAGAAATTCATATGTTTTGTATGGTAAATTGCATTGAGAATCCTTATATTGCCAACTATCTAAAGACAAGAAAACAAATAGAATATGAAGAGAGTACTAATGAAAGGGAAAATATTTCCTGATACCCTTCTAGTGTTTATTATGATGAATCAGGTAATGAGGAGGAGCTTCCTATCCAATCAATCTCTTCAACAAGAAGCTTTAAAGAATTAATTAAACCCACACATGGTGTGGTGAAGAATAAGAAAAGAAGAAAGAATAGAGGTAAAAAGGTATCTCTCCCAAATAATGTTGCTCCCATCACCATCATGCCTCATGAAAGTTAATCAAATATGTTGATGGAGGATTATGATATTGATGATGATTTTGTTATGCCTATTGCTTGTTGTGATGATTGTGATTGGGAAGACAAAGATATACCTTATGATCTTAAAAATCTTTTTAGCACTTTCTTGGAAGAATATGATAATAATGTTTGCTATACTATTGGTGCCATTCGTGCTATTGATAAGAATGATTGTGATGATATGGAAAACCACAAGCTTCAGGATGCTATGTTTGATGAGTATGCAATGTTTGAAGATTTATTTGCTGGAAATAATGCTTGTCCTAAGCTTGGGGATGCTTTGCTTAATGAATATGATCCTTTGATTCCTTCTACTTTCGATAAGGAAATTTATTATGACGATAGCATGCCTCCTATTTATGATGATTACATTGATAAAAGTGGGTTTGGAAGAGTGTCAACTTTAGGTAGTAGTGATCCCACTATTTTGTAGGGTGTTAAATCTTATTACAATATTGATGAAAGTGGATTTGGATAGGTCATGACTTTATTTAGTAATGCATCCACTATTTTGGAAGAGGTTCCAATTGATTATGACAATGAAGTTGCCATCTATGATGATTGTTATGATGAAATCTATGCCATAAAGAGTGATAAATCTTATATGCTTGTGCATCATGAAAAGAGTGCTATATGTGATGGTTATATTGTTGAATTCATTCATGATGCCCCTAAAAATTATTATGAGAAAGGAACCTATGCCCTTACATATCTAAATTATATCAAGTTTCTTCTCTATGTGTTGATTGTTTTGAAGTTACACTTGGTTTGCCTTCCTATGCTAGTTGGTTCTTGTTCCCATAATTTGTTTTCTCACAAAATCCATATGCATACGAAGTGCGTTAGACCTAAATGTGCTAGTCATATGTTTCATGATGCTCTTGTCATGTTTCAATTCTTATCTTTTATGCGAGCATCATTGAAATCATCATGCCTAGCTTAAAAGGAATTAACGAAAAGCGCTTGTTGGGAGACAACACAACACTTTTACCTACTTTTTTGTGTGTTCACATGATTAGCCTACTGTAGTAATCATGTTTTATTGATTTTGTTTCAATAAAGTGCCAAGTAAGACCTCTAGGTTGGCTTACGGTGATAGTTGATTTGATCTTGCTGAAAAATAGAAACTTTTGCGCTCATGAAAATAATTCTAGTTTTCAATAGAAGAGTGCTATGGAGTTGATTATTTTTGCAAAAGATTAATATACAAATTTCTCATGTGGTCCTAATTTTTCAGAAGTTTTGGAGTGGCAGAAGTACGGTTTGAGTACAGATTACTACATACTGTTCTGTTTTTGACAGATTCTGTTTTCAATGCATAGTTTGCTTGTTTTTTAGTTTCTATGGCTTATATTGCTCAATATAAATTGTAGAAATTATATGCTATAGTAGGCATTGTATGAGAAGAATTATAAATCTTGTCTTTGGCAGTACCAAAAGTGGAATGGTTTGCTCTTTATCATACTAACCTATCTCACAAAGTTCCGTTAAGTTTTGCGTGATTGAAGTTTTCAAGTTTTGGGTGAGATATCGATATAAGGAGAATAAGGAGTGACAAGAACCTAAGCTTGGGGATGCCTAAGTCATCCCCAAGTAAATATTCAAGGAAGATCCAAGCAACCAATCTTGGGGATGCCCCGGAAGGCATCCCCTCTTTCGTCTCCAACATTATCAGTAACCTCACTTGATATGTGTTTTTCTTGGAGCTTCAATTTATTTTTTTAGGATTTGCTCGCTTTTATTTAGAATAATTTTTTGCATCTTTTATTTCAATAAAAGTGGCATGTATAGCCTTTACTATGCTTATTTTGCAAGTATATATGTTGCTGTTTGTAAACAGAAAGTTTACCGCAGTTGCAAAAATTCCCTAGATAATTTAGAACGTGATAAAATGTTGAAACTTTTGGAAAAATGATCTTTGATAAATTTTCTACAGTGTGGTAAATTTTCATAATTTTTGGAGTTAGGGAAGTATTGACACTCTTGCATTCTTTACAGACTGTACTGTTTTGGCAGATTATTGTTATGTTTGCATTGTTTGCATATGTTTGCTTGCTTAATGATTCTATTTGAGGATAGGAGTATTAAATATGCAGAGGAATTTAGTATGCAATGTTGAATAATAATTTTAGTGATTTGCTACAGTAGAGATTGACAAGGTTTTTGCATTGGTTTATGCTAACTTATCTCACGAGTTCTTGTTGAGTTTTGTGTGGATGAAGCTTTTGAGATTTAGGAAAACTGTGATATGAGAGGAATTAAGGAGACACAAAAGCTCAAGCTTGGGGATGCCCAAGGCACCCCAAGATAATATTTCAAGAGGTCTCAAGCATCTAAGCTTGGGGATGCCCCGGTAGGCATCCTACCTTTCTTCTTCAACAATTATCGGTTAGTATCGCTTGAGCCTAAGTTTTTGCTTCTTCACATGATGTGTGCTATTCTTGGAATGTCATTTTAATTTGTTTTGCTTGCTGTTTTAATAAAGCACTACTAGAAAAAGTGCTACAGATGGGATTGACACTAATGGCGCACCAGACAAGCGGTGCGCCATTAGTATATACTAATGGCGCACCACCTTCTGATACGCCATTAGAGTTGAAACTACTAATGGCGCACCTGGCCCAGGGTGCACCATTAGTATCAAAAAAAATATTTAACTAGTGCGCCTGTCCAAACATACTAATGGCGCATCCAGACACAGTGCGCCATTACTAGTTGTAACTAGTAATGGCGCACCTGCCAGAAAGTGCGCCACTAATGTTGTTTTTTTATTATATTTTTTATTCCCTTTTTTGCAAAACTACTAATGGCGCACTGTTCCACCGTGCGCCATTACTAGTTTAAACTAGTAATGGCGCACTATGGGACAGTGCGCCATTAGTATGTTTTTTTTTTTGCAAAACTACTAATGGCGCACCACCAGAAGGTGCGCCATTAGTAACCTGGATTACTAATGGCGCATTTAGAGTTGGTGCGCCATTAGTATGTGGGCAGCAACAAGATATTTTGGACAGCCTCTCCTACCCACACTCACTTTCTCCCCACTTCATTCTCTCCACCTCCTCCTTGTCTCGGGTGCCTCCTCTTTTTCACCTCATTTCCACCATAGATTCAGTCAATTTAAGTGGTTAAATTACCTTGTTTTGATAGGTAAGTAAGGGGGGAAGCTCTATTTATGTTGTTCTCCCTACAACAATGTGCACATGCACTTTTTATGGCCTAGCTAGATCTATGTATGTTCGTGGTGTTGCATATGTTTGTGGTGTTGCATATGTGTTTGTGTTTGGAGGTGTACCGGTATTTCAAATGCGATAGTTGCCAATATTTTGCCGGAATGTTGATTCATTTCCGTTTCGGCGAGAATTTTGGCATTACGCATTCTTTTTGGTCCTATTTTTAGGGAAAGTCGTGCCAAATTTTTTCTTGGTTCTAAAATATCGTTTTGCTCTACCCCGCAGGCGACCATGGTCCGCATGATGACCGAAGGCATCGTGAATAGGTTTTTGAGGTCCGCGAAGGCCGAGATGCTTCAAAAGAACGAGACGGAGATAAGATGTCCGTGTCGAAGATGCCAGCTGAAGAGCCTTATTGCGGACCCGGAATCCGGGCAGGTGTGGGACCACCTGCTCTTGCGTGGATTCATGGATGGCTATCGGTGGCAAGGTGATGAAGATGACTACGAAGTCATCCATGGGGGCCGGGCAAGAAATGAGGAAGGGCAGCAAGACAACCACCGCGGCTCGGGCGGGCGAGAAGACGAAGAATCCCCAAGAGATGATCACGACGGTGATGCTGTACACAGTCATCATGTAGAAGATGCAGGACATGATGATGAGGAAGATGCCGGAGCAGACGACGGGCATGATCATGAAGATGATGATGCAGGCAGAGCAGACGACACTGGACCATCGATGGGCTGGGTGCAGGACCCTCATATTCAAGAGCTGCTTCTCAAGAAGACGGATAACGCAAGAGCTGCCGCCCAAGAGAAAGCCAAGATGGATCAACTTGAGTTAGACGTGTTTACTCCATTGTATGAAGGATGCAGGCCCGAGGATACCCGCCTGAAAGTAACGCTCATGGCTCTAGAGATGAAGGTAAAACACAAAATGATCGATGCATGCTTCGACGAGAACATGTCATTCTGGCACGAACGTCTTCCCAAGGGGAACAAGTGCCCGACCAGTTTGGAGGAGGCGAAGAAAATCGTGTGTCCTCTAGATTTACCGCATGTGAAATACCATGTGTGCATGAACAATTGCATCATTTATCGGGACGAGCACGCGGAGTCTACCATATGTCCGGTGTGTGGCGTCACTCGATACAAGAAGAGGAAGAAAGCTCCTCGAAAAGTGGTGTGGTACTTTCCGATCACTCCTCGTCTGCAACGGTATTTCGCGGACCCTAAGGTAGCAAAGCTCCTGCGTTGGCACGCGGATAGGGAGGAAAAGAAGCGAGAAGATGAAGCAAATGATCCGGAGATAGATAAAAACACAAGATGCTGAGTCACCCTAAGGATGCGAGCCAGTGGCAAGCGTTGAACTTCAAAGACCTAGAATTTGGGAATGATCCAAGGAACATCGTGCTGGGCGCGAGCACCGATGGAGTCAATCTGTTTGGCAGCCGGAGAAGCACACATAGCACCTGGCCTGTGTTTGTGTGGATGTACAACCTTCCCCCCTGGTTGTGCATGAAGAGGAAGTACATTCACATGAGTATGCTAATTGAAGGACCGAAACAACCAGGGAACGACATCAATCTGTATCTGGGGCTGCTGAAAGAGGAGCTTGACACGCTGTGGAAAACGCCAGCCAATACGTGGGACGCCGCAGAGAAAGAATATTTCCCTATGAGAGCCGCGCTGCTCACGACGGTGCACGACTATCTCGGTTACGGATATGTCGCGGGGCAGGTGGTCCACGGATTTTCTGGATGCGTCAGGTGCATGGATGACACAACGTATCACCAGCTAGATAGAGATCCCGGGTCTTCGAAAATCGTGTTCATGGGACATCGAAGGTGGCTTCGCGATGATGACCCGTGGAGAAAATGCAAGGATCTATTCGATGGTGAAACCGAACCCTGAGGACGCCCGCATACGAGGAGCGGCGAGGAAATAGACGAGCTGTTGAAAAATTGGAAAGACTGCCCACTGCCAGGAAAGAACCAAAAGGCGCCAGAGCCGGGAAAGAAGCGAAAGGCGCCAGAGCCGCTGCTGAAGGTATGGAAAACGAGGTCTATTTTTTGGGACTTGTCGTACTGGAAGATCCACCGTGTGCCTCACAGCCTTGATGTCATGCATATCACGAAGAACGTGTGCGAGGGTCTGCTTGGTACCCTGCTCAACATGCCAGAGAGGACCAAAGATGGGCCGAAAGCAAGGGCAGACTTGAAATCAATGGGCATCAGGCAGGAGCTTCACGCTATATATGATGATGATGATGATGAGGCGAAGCAGGACACGGAAAGTCGTCGCAAAGGAAAAAAGGCCAAGAAGACCGGAAATGACTACCCTCCCACGTGCTTCACTCTAAGTCAGGAGGAGATCGAGTAGTTTTTCACCTGCCTCGTAGGAGTAAAACTTCCTTACGGTTACGCAGGGAAGATAAGCAGATACCTAGACCCAGCGAAGTAGAAGTTCAGCGGGATGAAGTCTCACGACTGTCACGTGCTGATGACGCAGATACTTCCAGTTGCAATCCGTGGGATCATGGACGCGCACGTCCGTGAAACCCTATTTGGCCTATGCAACTTTTTCAACGTCATCTCTCGGAAGTCTGTTGGCATGAGGCAACTCAGAAGGCTACAGGAAGAGATCGTGGTGATACTATGCGAGCTTGAGATGTACTTCCCGCCCGCATTCTTCGACGTTATGGTGCATCTGCTGGTCCATATCGTGGGCGATATCATCCAACTCGGGCCGACGTTCCTGCACAGCATGATGTCGTTCGAAAGGATGAATGGTGTCATCAAAGGATACGTTCGCAACATGTCACGTCCAGAAGGAAGCATAGCCAGGGGCTTTCTGACCGAAGAGTGCATCTCCTACTGCACGAATTATCTAGGCATCAAGAACCCCGTTGGTCTGCCCATCAACAGGCACCTCGGCAGGCTCGCTGGATGGGGTCACCATGAGGGTCGCCGCGAAATGCATGTCGACTTCGAGGGTCGACTCGCCGACTTTGAAAGAGCAAACCTAGTCGCGCTACAACACATAGACGTGGTCGATCCTTGGGTGGTAGAGCACAAAACCTTTATTAAGAAGACGTACAATGACCGAGGCCAACAGAGGACGGACGGAGATATACTCAAAGAGCACAACTCATGTTTCACACGTTGGTTCAAGCAGAAGCTTCTGTCGTACCCTTTACATGAGGATTTTTCCGCGGAAGAACAACTCATATTCGCCTTGTCACAGGGCGCCGAGCACAACCTGATAACCTATGAGGCATACAATATCAACAGCTACACATTCTACACCGAGGCCAAGGACATGAAGAGCGATGGTTATCAGAACTCCGGGGTAACGATGGAATCCTACACCGGTAACGACAAGGACAGATACTACGGAAGGATCGAGGAGATCTGGGAGCTGAGCTACGTTGGAGAGAAGGTCCCGATGTTCCGTGTCAGATGGGCGAAGAGCGTCCTAAAAGAAGACCGGTATTTCACCACCATGGTTATACCCGAAGCCAAATCCAAGACCGCGGGTGAAAACGTCACCGCGAAAAATGAGCCATGGGTACTGGCTTCCCAAGTGGACCAATGCTTCTTCATTACCGACCCGTCAAAGCCCAGTCGTGTTGTCGTGAGGAGAGGCAAAAGGAAGATCGTCGGAATGGATGGAGTAGCCAATGAGCAAGACTTCGACAATTATGGCGACCCGAGGATCGAACATGACGACGATGATGAAGTAGCAGCATACACCACAAGAAGAAGCAGGACCACCCTACCTAAAGGACGTCCGTTCCACAGAAGAACTCCATTTGCCAAAAAGAAGGGCAAGAAGATTGTGAACAGATAGCTAGCTAAGATCGATTGTATTTAAATCGTAGCCTTCATTTCTTGATTGTATTTCATGGGCACTTTTTGAACTATCATGAATATTTTTAAATTTCATGGACACTCGATCTCGATCCCCCTCCATCTCGATCGCTATCCCACCTCGCCAGATCCGGTCCCCCTCGCCGCCGAGCACCCCCCGGTCCACCGGCC